>NW_019727443.1:590935-642361 GCF_002891405.2 Cryptotermes secundus
TTTTTTCAACATTTTCATGTGTTCGGGCCGTGGAAGGACGACCAGAACGAGGTTTGTCATCAATTGACATTTCACCATTTTTGAAACGGGAAAACCACTCAAACACTTGAGTTTTCCCCATAGCATCGTCCTTGTACGCCGTTTTTAACATTTCAAGAGTTTCTGTTCCACTTTTCCCAAGCAAAAAGCAGAATTTCACCGCCGCACACTGTTCACGAAAATCAGCCATTGCAAAAATGACAATCACACAAAACAGTTGTCACTATAAACTTTGCCGAAACTAGTCCTTACCTTCTGAAGCAACGGTAGTCGGCTTATCGACTCAGGAATGTTAGCTCTATGCGCTCATAGTGGCAAAACGCAGTACTACAAAAGCTCTGCCCACAAAAAAATTAGTTCGGTTTCTTTTGGGTACCCCATCGTATATCAAAAGCCAGCCAGTCCTGAACAACATCTGTGTTCCACAAAATTTTGGGCAATTGGTTTTGGCAACATTGATGCGTGAACTTGAGTCAGAAAACACATGCAGGTTATGAATAGGGTTTTTGCAGAACACCAAAGAAGACAAACATTTTTTGCATGCTGTGCATTTTTGCACAAAATACATTCTTTTATAACTTCCCTTTGCTGTGAGAAGAGGTTGATTGGAATGAAGAAGGATTTATAGTTTTGTTGTGTTGCTGGATAATTTATAGATTTGGCGGCAGAACGATCAACTACACAGAAACTGGAGACAGGGAGAATGCTGCTCGAAAGGCAGAACAAGGACTTGAAGGCGAAGTTGGTAGAACTGGAGACTGCTCAGAGGACCAAGACCAAGGCCACCATTGCCACACTGGAGAGTAAGATCAATAATTTGGAAGAACAGCTGGAAGCAGAAGCCAAGTAAGTGCTATTCTCTCTCTCTCTTGCCCCCCCCCCAATCAGAATTCAAAATTTCTGCTGTGTGTCATTCATTCACATCTCTTCAAGCAAGGGAAGAACTCGTTTGAACTGTTGTGTAAAGGTCATGCCACATGGGATCAGCCTGTAATCATAGCCTGTACGTACATATCCTGCACCTCATCTTTTGGCATAATTTCTGTTTTCTGATAGAAGGTCTTCAGTCTTTTCTTACTTTGCACAATTTTTCCATTTTCAATTTCTTGCCTGTTCTTTTTTCGCTTCCATATATAAGCAGTATCAGGAGAGAGCATCATGTTTTAGGTTGTGCCGTAGATCTCATTCCTTAAATTTTAATTCAGGTATGAAGATTTCAGCACAATCAAGGCCACAGTTTCACAGATGTAAGTGCCTGAAAAGGATTAGGCCCATGTAGGATTCTGAAATCGTGTTGTGTGATCTCTTTAAATCCTTCAATTTTAATTTAGGACCATTCTCAGCATAAGTGGCGGGTTGTGTGAGTAACAAAATGTAGCTCATTCATTCAGTCCTAGGAGCGGACTCCTTCAAGATTCAAAAGTCACTGAACTGATCCGGTAACTCATCTCTGGTTTATGAAGCCTGTAGGTTCATTACCATGTCACAAGAGTCTTCCGCTGAATCCAGTCCATGTTCTCACGGCAGTAGCTCAGACAATAAGAAATATACCTACTGTCTAAAGACACCCTCTTTGAGAACAGGGTGCTGAGGAGAGATGAAGTCACAGGAGGTTGGAGAAAACTGCATAATGAGCAGCTTCATAACTTGTACTCTTCTCCAGGTATAATTAGAATGAGGATGAGGTGGGAAGGGCATGTAGCATGAATGGGGAAGAAGAGGAATGCATATAGGATATTAGTGGGGAAAGCCAGAAGGAAAGAGACCACTGGGAAGACCAAGACCTAGGTGGATGGACAATATTAAAATGGATCTTAGCAAGATAAGATGAGATGGTATGGATTGGATTGATCTGGCTCAGGATATGGACCAGTGGAGGGCTCTTGTGAGCACGGTAATAAACCTTCACATTACATAAAATGCTGGGAAATTCTTGAGTGGCTGCAGATTTGGCTTCTCAAGAAGCGCTCAGCTCCGTAAGTAAGTAAGTACGTACTGTCTGACGACAGTGCAGTCACTGAATACTGAACTGAGAGGGTTGAGGAGTGGCACAGTTTTAACACAATTTGGGGCATTGAGGGAATGGATAAGAAAGATCAAACAGGATAGTCTGTCTCCGGGCAGAGGTTTCAATATGGAATATCTCAAAATGTGAATTGTTCCATCTCACATACTAATAACTTGCCACCAATCTCATTCTCAGCTTCATTGATCTAAGAAATGTGGTGAAGAGTGCATTTAAAACAATGAACCTCTTAATTATGTAATTGCCTCTATGCTGTAAGTATGTAGAACACATATTTAGAAAATATATTTCATGTTCTTTATTTGGGGTCACAAAGAAACTGTTCATTGTTTCAGGGAGCGATTTGCGCAGCAGAAGACGAACCGCAAGCAAGAAAAGAAACTGAAGGAACTGGTGATGCAGCTGGAAGATGAACGGAGGCACGCTGACCAGTACAAGGAACAGGTGGAGAAGGTATGCATGTACTTGTATTGGGGCTTCTGTTTTGGAGTTTAGGCATTGCAATTTAGAATTGTATAATGGCGTTTTTATTTTAAATTGATCTTGAAGTCATGAATTCTAGGTGGTTTTCCTTGTCAGTTCTTTCTGCCTGTATTTGCCCAGATTTTTATTAGAAGAATGAGGGTTAATGCAAGTTTAAAACAGGAGACAGTTTTTCTTTGCGTAACAGTGTGGGTGTGCGTGCATTTGTGTGAGAGAGAGAAAGTAGTCAAAATTGTTTCAACACAGAAATGCAGTTACATTAATTAGTAATATAAAATTAATTTCTAAAGTAATGACTGAAACACCAGTCAAGAATCAGCGTAACCATGATGCCACACGTAGTGCGGTTTTGGTGTGCAGCGTGTAAGGTTACCAAGAATGGCAGTTTTGTTGTAAAATCTGGAAGGTTGAAAATTTCTTACACTAAATGTAGGCTATTTATGAAATTTGAATTGACTAAATATGAGAAAATAATACAGTAATCTCATTGTTATCTGTCTGATGAAAGGGTTGCAGCATGCATAATTAAAGATAATATTCAATATAGACACTGGGAAATGTGTGTTTGTTTGGATTCCAATTTTAATTATGTCAAAAGCTGCTTCCCCAGCCGGAAGAGTGAGGATGCAGATATGTACGTCAGTTCATGTTGACCGTGCATTTTTGTAGGTCAACATGAGAGTGAAGGGGCTGAAGAGGCAGCTGGATGAGGCAGAGGAAGAAATAAGTCGTGAGAAGGCACAGAAGCGGAAAGCGCAGAGGGACATGGAGGACATGATGGAGTCACACGAGGCCATGTCAAGAGAACTGACCAACCTCAAAAACAAACTCAGGTGAGTTGTGACCGCACTCGCCGGCTACCTGGTGTGTATGCCACTTATGTTCCTGTCTGGGCTGGGCTGTACTGACCGGCCCAAAGCACTTGTTGAGAATCTTGTCATTACAAACCAGTATTGGTATGACGAGAATGGCAATGCAGCTGAAAGGGGGAAACGTAGCTAGAGAGAGGTGTGTTGGGAGGGTCACTCTGTGGAATTATTTCTCGCAGATGTCATAGTCACAACATGGGACATTGACCAAAATATATAACCCATTTCCAGAACGTTAAAATAGTTTTTATTTTGGGAGAAACATGGAATATGTATGAAGTCCAAGTACATACTTAAATGTTGTGTCATACTGACATACCAGGCAAGTTGGCAGAGTGATATTGCTTCTGTCTTGTATTTTGGAGGTGCCTGGTTGCCATCCTGGTCAAGTGTGCTCTTTTGGGTATACATACAGTCATAAAAGAACTGTATGTACTTGATATTTTCCAGTGTTCATATATATATATATATACATGCTTTTTTTTAATGGTGTTTGATGTCAAATATGAATTATGCTCATTTTTATATGTAACAGTATGTGATTTGCTTGGGACATTTATTTTAATTGTGTATTATGTTACAAAATTTCTTGTCTACAAAGACAGTTATGTTTACTTTCTTTTATGGCAATGCAGTGAGGAACGTCCATCTAATCCACCTCAGAGGAAGTTAAGTCGTCAGTGACATTTCATTGACCAGAACATCAGTAGCCTGTTCCCCTTTTTATTTCACACATACTGTATCAACTACCAAGTGTAATTATCTCCAATCTTGCAATTTACAAACTGAGCAAAAGGTAAAGAATGTACGTCGTGTGTTGCATGGCATTGAACCTTGTTCCTGTATAATCATATGATCTCTGCCACTCCCCCTTCCCCTTCTTTCCTTGAAGTCAGACTCTACATGCTGCTGCCACTGTACATATATGAAACTCATGCTTGATGGTGGAATGTGTCCCTCTGAACATACTAGCATGTGTAGTCAGACCAGAAGTGTCAAGTTGGGTGAATTTAATTATTGATTTTTATATGACAGTCAGGGGTGTCTGTACTTTGCCCAGGATATGGTTTCAGGCCTGGTCATTAACACAACATACAGTAACTGGAACTTGAGTAACAAACTGAAGTTCACTCTTATAATTAAAGAAACTGATTGGGAGTTAGGATTCAGCATAATATCTTTGTTTTTCTCTGTTAGGTCCACAGTAGGAAAAATTAAACAAAATCTGTATGTCTTTGTAATGTATTTCACTTGTTGAGCTGTATAGAAGTTGCTCTTTGATGGTGTGATGTGTTTATATGTTAACTGTTTTGTTCTGCGCACAGTAGATGGCAGTGCTTCATGCATTACCTCTAAGTAATGGCTGCTCTATGAGTGACTTGCTGTGTACGGTCAGTGTCTTATAAACCTGGCAGATGTCTCTCACTTAGTCTCCTATACAGTGGGTACCAGGGGCTCTTCCCCTTGGGGGGGGGACAGTCAGAGCATGAAGCTGACCACTCACCTCCATCTAATGCCAAGGTCAAAAATGGTGGAGCTGTATTTCCACTCCCCTGTAAGTCTTCATGGCATAGTGCTCAACTAATGAAGCACAGAGGCAACTTTGCCTTTTCTCTTACCTGAGTACACAAGAGTAACTTCAGATATACAAGACTATTCAAATTTGATGGGCATATGCAAATACGTTTTACCTCCTTGATGTAGATCCATCGAGCTGCTTAATGTTTCTATAAGATTTGAAGTTTTGATGAAGGTTATCATTTCAGCACAACCTGCTGCCCTGAGGATGGAGGCAGCATGTGTCTCTGAAACACAACATCCTACATTGTGTCATATCCCAGAAGACCACAATATGAATGGTTCAGTTTTCCATAAATACGCGATTCATAGCATGTCCTTCTCTCTCAAATTCCACAGTTGTTTCGATCCCAGCCACATCTTGTCCTGCCTCGCATTTGAGAGTTCTGTGGGCTGGCATTAGTTTGAACACCTGTAATAAAACTGACATTGTTCTGCACCTGGTTTCCCTTTTGTGATACCAGCATAATCATAATCACTCATACAGCCTGCAGCCTGATACCAGAGTGGATCCTGTTCAGATATCATGAATATAATATTTACATGACAGGCAAGAATATCTCTAATTTGTCACTGTGTTCATTATTGCCTACACTGTTTTGAGCAGGGGTGGAAATGGCTTTTCAGAACTAGGTAGACACTCTAGATCAGTAGAAAATCTCGGGGTAGGTGGTTTGGCCAGCACATACTGAAAGGAAATTATTACCAAGTAGCTCATGAATATGCTCCTACATGTGTTGTTTGGAATAGTAGTTATGTTGTGACCCACTGGAAATAGCTTCTTCAAAATAAGATGTGCTGGCACTTAGTAGATGGTGTCTGCTTTTGTCTGTTCCCATTTCCAGCCCTGGGTTTGAGACATTCATGTGGAATTATTGTTCTTGCATCTTCGTTTGTTAATGACTAAAGGAAAGGAACAAGTTATTCAATATCAGCCATTTCATTCAATTACCAGTGCCTTTCATTGTGATTGTTTCCAGTGTCATGTTCTGTAGTTCATTTTTTGCCCATGTCTCAAGTTTCTACACTTCAGAACATTGCTCTTTTCTTCATTTTCTGTTTAAGAGGTTTTCAGTCTTAGCAATTTATGAAAATATTTAACCAGCAATTAACAGTTGATATTGACTGAACTTTTGTTGTGAAAATGCTTTGTTTAAGAGATTTGGTTTCTGCTCAACCTGAAGTGAAGTTTTATAGGCTGACATTAAATTTGGACATTCTTGTTGTTCAGGCGTGGTGGGGCAGGAACAGGCATTGGGCTTCCACGGCTGACAGGAACGAAACGGGGTTCCCTCCCAACAGGCAGTGGTGATGATTCGTCTATTCAGGACGACTCTGTGGATGGAGAGGAGGCACCAAACTAGACACGTATCGTCAGCTACCATGTCTTCCAACTTATAAAGCATGCAGTGACGTGTCTGTTTTGTACGGAGGTTCCAGTATGAGAGAGAAGTTCTATAGAGAAGCCGGGGTGGAGACGAGATGAAACATGTTTATAGAATGCAATCCCTGCTTAGAGGAGAACTCACTATGCTCCAGGAATGTGATAAATGTTAAGGTAAAGAATGAAGGTCACTTTGTATTGTTGTTTACATATACACTGAATATATTTCAGTTAACAGTTATAACTTTTTTTTAATTAGAATAACTCGGAGGGCTCACTGATCCCCCACGTGCCAAGCTGCTAGGACTGTTTTTAAAACATTATATGTCATTGTGCATCTGTCATTAGTAAATGTATGCAGAAGTCATTCGATCTGTGAACATTAGTCCATATAGTCTTTCTTTCTTTTTCTCCCCCCCCCCCAATTTAAAAGTGACCTGTTTAAAAAACGTGCCTGTATTTGGTATTTCTGAGCAGTAAACCCAAGCTGCAGCTGGCTAGAGAAACTGCTTGTTTTAAGTTAACGTTTCTTTGCCTTCACATTTATCACAATTAAACCATATTATTGGTCCTCCTTTTAGTCCATGAACATTGTTTTGTACTTGCAGTTGTAACACAAATGTTACCATAATATGCAAGTTTAAAAATGAATTACCAAGGACGTTTCTGTACATACATCTGTGGTACAACTGCTTTGAAATGAAATTTCAGGCAGTGTGTTCTGTGCCAGCAAGAGGTCAGTGCTTGTTTTATGTCTGTTGAAATCTTGCGTTTTGGTGGACTGTAATCATGAAAGAGCTTAAGTACAGTAATTATTCTGTTTAACTCTGTGATTTAGTAGTGATGTATGCCTGAATAGTAGTGTATTTTAACAAGATTCGTTCTCTTAAGAAAATTTGTGAGAACAAAGCACATTCCCCTTGCTTGTGTGTGAAAGAAAGGAAAAAAAAAAGTAAAATTGCTCATTCCAAAATACTTGTTTACAATGGAAACAATGTTAAAAAGTTTGGTTTAAATGGAGAAATTTTGCATATCTACTAACACTTAAAAGTACACTGCGTCTGATGAGTCCAGTGGTGGTGTTGTAATGGGTACTGGTTCATCATATTCTTTTGGAATACGGATGTAGAAGAATGGATGGAAATGGACGAGAAGATTTTGTTGGCTCCTGACCACAAAATGCCTTATTGTTGTAATAAGGGGTCTTTTTCATAACTGCAATTAATATTGATTATGATTATATTTGAATAAGAATGTTACTTTGAAAACTAACTCACATTTTTCTAAATGGTGCAAGAGAGAGACCAATTTGTAATTTGTACAGTTTGTTGTGAATGTTTTAAAACTGGTGATCGGTTAAAATGCTTGAAAAATGTATTGATTATATTAACCCATACATGCCTTCATTTTCTACTTCATTTCTAAGAGCCTGGAATACTTAGTACATGTAATATTAACGAATCAAGAGTACTTAGCTCGAATTTTGTAATTTAAGGATTTTTTTTTTCATAATATTTTTGCTGTCGTGCCAGGATGGTGTGAATGGAAGTGTTGTCAGTTGCGAGTAAATGTAAATAAATAACAAATAGCTTTTAAACTTTACCATGCCCTGAAAGAATTTGTTTTTTCTTTCTGGAAATCAATTGATTGGTGAAAGTGAGAAGTCAGTCATCTTGTTATTATATAAACCTGGTTAATAAAATAACAGTAGTATTATAGCACCCCTTTCCATGAAACATGACAAAGATAAAACAGGTCATAATTTATGCCACTGTGTATCATAGTCTACTTTCCATTAGCCCACACCTTTTTCCGTCTCTTTATTGATTTGGTTTATGTATTTAGTGCTATTTTTTATCCAGTGAAATGGATTAGCTCACATGCTATATAACTTAACACTGGTACAATAGGCCAGAAGTGGCCGCAGTACAAGGGACTTAGTCCCACCCCACCAGCAATAATATAACTTAACAAAAAACAGCCGAGGACTTTATCATGTAAGATTTTATGCATAAGACTGAAATAATTTCTTTATGGGGGAAAATAGTTTCTTTATGATAGGAAGGCCCTATTTCCAATGAAGTATATAATAACGCAATTGGTACTGAAGAAATTAAGTATCTTGGCAATCGTAACAAAGGAAATTGTGAGAAGGACTTTGAAAACGTTCTAAATTCAGATAGTACTTTCAAAAGAAATTGTGTCTAAGGTTTTCTTGGCTCTGTGTGTTTCAGCGTGTTCTCGTTCTGGAAATTTTGCTGTCTCCCCTCCCTCCAACCTGCACGCACACATGCCTGCTCCTACCTACCACGGTGTTTCAGAATAAGGTGCATAGACTAAACTAGATGTTTGCAGTGCAAAATATGGCTCTCTGCTCCCCATTTGACTGTCATTTTGAGAATTACTGCTGCTAGAAATCCCATTGATACAATTCGACCATTGTGGGATGCCCATGGCTTAGTTACACTGAGTCAAAATCTTTGGTATGTGTGTTCTTTTTTTCTTTCTTTTTTTTTCCACTTCTTTGGTGTTTTATTGCCCAAATATTCCAGCACTATATTTCTAGTCCATGCCATAGGTAAGGTACAAGTAGTCGGGTGCTTGCTTTGCTCCACTGAGTCCCGGGTCAGATGGCACTGCGGCAGGTTTTGCCCAGGATTGCCATTGCTGTCACAATTGCTCCATACCCATCTGTTGCAACCTCCTGAGGTGTACAATAGCCCTTACCAGACAGCACATACCACATCATAATCTGTCAGTCTGAAAGTTGGGGTTTTCATCCCAGACTTGTCTGGTTGCAAAGTAAGGAAGTTGAGTTTTGAGTATGTTCTATCTTTCAGTTCTGAAAATGGCTGTGTGATCCCATGACAAATGCAGATAAAGGTATCATCATACAAATTTTCATGCAAAAACATAAAAAGATAAAGCTATCCCTGTGACAGGCCATGGAGGCCCGTAAGATTGTGAGATGTCGAGGCTTCAACATTTTCTAGACATTTGGCTCACAAATGGCAGTGAAGTCAGCCTTACGAGCTTGCCAGCTGCACTTTACCCCCAGGAAGTTTCCTTGTACTCATTTCTGTTAGAGGCTGAGTCAACCCCAGGGCCATAGCGTGGCTGGAAGGATCAGGTCAACTGAAAAATCCATGACCTCATTGGAAATTGAACCTGCACCTGCTGGCTTGTAGCATAGCACCTCAACCAACTAAGCTACTGCATGCCCCAGTGAATGCAGAATGTGAAAGGAAATACAGTTTTCATATTTCATACGCATAAAGAAACTGAAAAAGTTAGTAGTACCAGTTTGTTTCTGCATCAGTTGAATTCCATAGCAGTGTTGCATTCCAAATTCTTGGACTGGAAAAGTAAATGTTGAAGTATGGTTATGCTGTTCTTCGTCATTATTCAGCACTTCTACTGAATTCAGTGCCAGCAGTGCTCAGAATCTTTTTAGGTTCCACAATGCTAGTAGTTAATCACTGACTATTTTGGTTGTAGTACCAATATTCACGGGTGCAAGTGAAGAGAACTGCTCTACATAATGTGCTGCATGTTTAGAATAAACATGCACATGGTGCTATGGTAGCTCAGTTGGTATGTTGAATAGGCTACAGCCTCAGTGTCCAAGGAATCAGGATTTAATTTCTAGAGAGGGCAAGAGATCATTCTTTTCTCCATGGCAACCAGACATGTTTTGGGATACCCAGCATCGAATACAATGGATACCAGGGGCTGTTTCCCTTGAGATGAAGCAACCAGGGGGTGCAGCTAACTGCTCAGTGTCATATGGTGCCAAGGTTAAGAATGCACTGCATTCCCCCATATGCTTCCCTTGACTTACACATGGGCACAGAGAAATTAGTATCCATTAAAAATTTTAGGTTTGCAGCTGTTTAGTCTTGTGGATTGTGATGCTGTAAGTCTGGTAGGTGGCTACCGACATTTTGGAGCAAGAAGAGTAGAAGCCACTTAGTAATCCCCCAGACTACAGGGTGTCACCCTACAGGACATATTCACCAGTTAAACTTGATGGATAAGCATTCTGAACACATGATATGTTGTGCCATGGCAGGTGTATTTGGAAAATAAAATTATTTTAAACTTAATGTAAAAATTCTGTTGTATAAATAAATCTCTCAGTACCTTGTAAATACTTGCTTTTGTAAGCCAGAAATAGCTTGTTTTCAGTACTGACTCTGTTTGCCAAGATTATTGTCCACAGTGTGATGATGGTGAACTTGTTAGGTTCAGAGTGTGTTCATTTTTTGTTTTAATTAATGAGAGAAAGGACTGAATGAACAGTAAAGGTAAAGTTGTCCCTGTGTTTAATTAAGTAATTAAGCACTCCATCATGAGGGCATAAGGGGGGTAGGGATGGATGTATATACCCACATTTTCTTGACCTCGGCAGTAGCTCGAGGTGAGTGGTCAGCTTCACACCCTGGCCACTTTAACACACACACCCACACACAAGGAAAGAGCCAGTACCCCTTGGATAAGAGGTTGGGTGGACTCCAGAGCTGGTCTGGACAATGTGGAGAAGAGAAAATTCGATAACAGGACGGAGAAAATGATATAATCAGGACAATCATAGTTTGAACTTTTACCATCCACTAAATAATTAGTACGATAAAGGTTAAGAGTGATTATTTCAAGAAGAGTGAGCTGGGCAGGAAGTAGGGTAGTCATAACAAGAAAAATGAGAAATCCTGAACAGAAGGGACCACTTGGAAGACTTTAGCACAAATTCAGGGGTAATATTAAAATAAATGTTTGAACAACAGTGTAAGGATATGGATCATATTCATTTGGCTTAAGATCACTTACAGTGGCAGGCTCCTGTGAACACAGCAGTGAACCTTCCAGTACCATAAATGAAATATCTTTACCAGCTGAATGACTGTTTGGCCTTTTTAGAGGACTTTGCCCCATGCATTATTTAGTAAGCCATATAGTGTATATATATTTTTATGATTTTGTAGCATGTATAAAAAAAGGTTTATGCAGGAACCAAACAGCGCTGAATAATATTTTACATCCCTTTTACTTTCAAGCAGAAGGTAAAGACAGACTTTTCTTTAAACAATGATTGAAGGTCATTCCAACATTTCAGAACATATGGTCTGTAGTTAAAAAATTGTCTGTTGAAACTTCAGCATTTAATCTGCTTATGCCATGTCTTATGAGACCAGTATTCGGTTGAAGAGACCTATCATCTGGGATATGACACTGCGTACTCAACTCAAGTTTTAGAGGGACATATCACCTCCATATTCAGGGTTGAATACGCTGAGCAGTATACCATCTCTGGCATGTCAGCTGACTTGCAGAGAGTACAAGGCATTATATCCCAGAAGATAACCACTGTGGGAGCCTCAGATCCTATAGTGTGTTCAGTTATTTTGAGTTGGGTCTTTCTAAATGAAGTTGAATGTTTCAGAAGTAAACAGATGCAAACATGCAAGAAAGAGCTGTTTGATTAGACAGTTTCACAAGGTTTTATGGAGTGTCTTCACACAGTGTAGACTGTTTTATTGTGACTTCAAAAACAGGTGGAACAACCCTTGCCCACAGCGTGTAGGGGGCTCATGTGATACTTGATGTAGGTAGGGTGTGCAGGAAAATCTCTGCTGTTTTCAAATTAAGTGACAGAGAACCAAGCAGTGGAACCCAGTTCAACCAGCCGGTGCACTGTGAAAAATCTGCTTTCATGTGTGTGTGCAGACACATGGATTTTCTGTTTCCCATATTCCAAAGTGTTCTGATGGTTTAATTGAAAGACTTTTAAAAGTAAAATTTAGTTGTTGTTGTTGTTGTGGCATAACTCAAGATATTATCAGAGAAAAAATGTTTGCAGCAGACATGTTTTATGCATAACAAACTTTTTCCGTGTGCCTTGTAGGGTTCAAAATAATCTGAGGAAGAATGTTCCAGAACTGTTGGACTCTGCATATATTTCCTAACTTGCCGACAGCACTGCAAACATTTCTGTTTTCATGATTATTCTGGGATAAAGTGCAGATTGAAAACATTCAGAATGACAGACAGTACTGCAGAAATTGTAACCACATTGTCACATTGGCAGATTGAATTATTACAAATAGTTCCCAAGTGCGTTCGTGATGGTGATGTTTCCCTTTCTCCGTAGAGAAGCAGATGTGTAACTCACCCAACCCATGATCAGCTGTATGACAGTACAATTTATGCAAAGCATAATGTGAATACAGGTAGAATAATTGGACAGATTTCTTTTGAGGACATGAATAATTCTGAAAAGTACATGGAGCAGATACTCCACTCATTATTAGTTACTGGCAGATGAAGAAATCTAGTGTGTTCTGCAAACAGGACTCCACAACTGCCCATACAGAGTTGGTATCGCAGAGCTTTGAGAGAAATGTTCACTTTTGATGCTTTAGAGGTTCAAGGATTTGGGATGAAGCAAAACAACTAATTGTAGTTGATGTAAATGCTGGAGGTTGGAATCAAAAGTATGGAAGATTATAAATTTCCCTCATGTGCACTGAATTCATGTAAATTTCATATCGTTATAATGTCATGTGATGGTGTCACTGTAGATGGAGTTTGGATTGGTAATCAGATTTATTGGATACTTTAACACACAACTCGTGACTACACTTTACACATCACACAGAAGGGTGTTCACAGTCATGGTCTTCAGTGCACTGCTTGGTAGTGGCTTCCAGCACTAGACATTCCCCTTTGCCTGGCTTCCTGAACTAACCAGGCCTCAGTTACTGCAGTTCTCAACTGATTGGCTGTCTTTTCTACACTGCTTAGCTCAGTTGGTTGTTAATGTGATGACTGCTGACCCATTGTGTAACAAAGGGCCTGTTCGCTCAATAGCACCATTGCATATTTGGCATACTGTTATCTATCAATGGATGTTGCTTCCCTGTTTAAATTATTCCATCTTTCAGCAGACATGTCACAATAATTCATTTTTATGTACAATGAATTCCTGTCATATACTATTTAGTGAGTGTCAAGCAGTCCATGCTGGCTTGGATGGAGCGTGAAACTGGCTGACATGTCAAGAGTGAGATACTCACACCTCCATTTCCCATTACACCTATGTGTTGTATAAATTGTGCAAACACAAATTTACTTTTCTTTATTTGTAATTTGATGTATGTCAGCAATAAACTGTGTGTTGCTAGATAAACAGATGATGGTGAATAATGAATTAGGAAGTGATGGTCGCGGATTTCTCAGTGAAACAAATTTGGTGTTCCAGCTGACCTTCACCCAGTTCTAAATGTAGGTACCCTGAAAACTTGGAATTAGAATCAACACGTGAGTTTATAGATATTTTATTTCAGAAATTAATAGTTTTAAATGTGAAAGAAAGAGGGAAACTTATAGAGGACTGTTATGTTGGTACTAAATGAATTTCGCAAAGATCCACAATGTTACGTGAACCGTCCTTTGGTCACCCCTGCATTGATTTGTGGGGTTTGAAAGATTCATAGTTTGGCACTCCTGGTCTAGTTGTATTCGCCCCATGAATTTAATATATCGATATTAATTTATATTTATGGAACGTTGTGCTCGTTGTCGCTCTCAGGGACAGTAATATTTGTACCGTAGAAGTCAAAATACTCGGAATGTTTATCCTTGAATTTAGGTGCATTGATTAGTCTAATTGGAATTATCAATTTCGTTAACATACGTATTAATTGTAATAAATTAGTGTAAGGAAGAATATAAAATACAGACGTTACGTTTTATTATGCCGAACAATTGTTTTTAATTATTGAATTCTGTAATCTATTACACCTTACATTCAATTCCGAACAGTTCATTTGAGTGGAAATTCGTACACGTTGTGGTCTAGCGGTAAAATTAGGAGGATGTTTCGATGGTTTCGGTGATTGGCTACATGGGGCAAACAGGTTCCTTATCATTATTAAATTATTAAATTAACATTTTTACATTTTGGAACTCAGTTATCAGTAATTATTGTAGAATGTGTATTATCATGATAGTTCACAAAAATAATATGTCGTTGTATAGCATATAAAACTCGTATGCCGATTTTCAGACTATGCTTTGATAGCTTCCTGTCAGTTGGCTCCGGTCATCATGGCTGCGGAACATCAGTACTTTTATGAAGATGAAGTGTACAGAATTAATAAGAAGGGTAACATTGAATTTGGAATGGTGCTGGAAAATTCCGAGCTTGTTAGTAGTGACGAAAATTCAGACGTTGAAGAAGGGGGCAGGATGAGGAAGGGACACATTCGTGTGGCATGGCATCCTACAGGAGTGGAAGAAATCATTCCAGAACGAAAGGTATTTGTTTAATGCAGAATAAAATAAATGTTTAGTCACACACATTCGAAATAATCGTACATGAAGAATGAAAGTATATTTATTAAGGAACTATACATGTCAGAAGTGTAAAGTGCTAATCTAATTTTGATTAACGGTCCATAGGTGCTAGAAGGAATTTCTGTACCCTTCATCAAATATTAGGATGATCAAATCAAGGAGAATGACCTGGAATGGACATGTGACACATGGGAGAGATAAGAAATTCATGTAAATTGTTATTTAGAAGAGACCATGGGGGACACCCAGACATTGATGGGATTAGGATGTAGAAGTGGTTCTTTAAAAGTTGGGTGTGTGCTCAATTTATCTGGTTCAGTAGGACCCATTGATAGGATCTTGTCTGCAGGATAATGAATCGTGAACTTCTGGGTTGTATAAAGAATGGTGAGTTTCTTGATTAGCTGGAGCTAGTTGAGTCAGAGAGAGATAGATCTTGAGGAGTTTTTGTAAGGACTGTATATATATATATATATATATGCTTGTTAGTTAACGTAAATTTTACAGGATATTAGTTGTGTAAATCATGACAAATGGAAATCATGATACTGAACCAGGACATTTTTATTGGGTTTCCTTCTCCATCTTTCTAGGTGCATCTAGCTGACAGGTCACTGATGCCAGGAGATGTTGTTAGACGCATGATAAAAGGGAAAGATACACAGCGTGGTTATTGCAGAGACATAAAGGTGACAGCCTGTGTACAAGTTGTTGGGACCAAACAAGTAATTCCCAGTGTAAAAAGTGAAAACCTTACACCATTAGAGGTGAGTTCAAGCGCAAATAAAATTGTTAATATTGTACTTGAACTCAGAGTCCAAAAAAGAAACACAATCCATGCAATATTACTTTATTACAGGAATTTGCAGCTGATATAGCTGCATGCCTGGATTCATGGGTTGGTGGCATTAAGACTGTTCATTCTAAGCTGCTAATCCAGTGCTCTGATGGCTCTCGCTGCATTATTAATGATATTGAAGCAAGTTTCATGGAGGATTTTAATGAGAAGAGAGATTGTGTAAGTAAACATTTTGCAAAATGCTCTTTTCTGAACCAAAAACTGTCTCATTTAGCCATTAGGAAAACTGTATCTAGCTGTGATATCAGCTAAAATGTTAATAATATTACAATATGTACAAATGTAACATTCCTATCATTTGCTGTTTCTCTGTTTCCTATCACAGACCTAACAGAAAACATCCAAAGATATTATGAAATTCACATTTCATTTAAATTATTTGTTGCTTATCTGATTTTAATTCAGCCATCTTCTCTTGCCGCTGTGGATATTTTCGTTGATTTGTTTTATAATATTGTCTATGAATTTATGTTCTTATTCTCATGTAGTCCATTGGCGCATTTTGAATGTGAAGTAAATGTGTGGACTCGATTTTATGTTTTAGGAATGTGAATTCCGAAGCAACCGTGATGATTTCTACCCAGGGCAGACTCTATGGGGCCCATTACATTGTCTGGAAGAAGCAGAGTGGATTCATTGCACCAAAGAGCTGAAGGCCCAGCGAGCCAAAGCCAACAAAATTATCAAAGTGATGGTGGAGGAAGTGCAGACTGATTCTGTTGGAGTGCACTGGCAGTGCCGAGCCTACTCAAAAGATGGCGCTGGTGCTGAAAAAGAACAGCCGAAATTTCTAGTGCAGGGAGATGACCTTAAAAGGTGTGTTTCAAGTGGCACAATTAATTTTAATGATCCCAAGTCAGTAATGTTAATGTTAAATGTCTAAAAAATGTAATATTTTTTTCAGTTTAATATACGAATATAGTGCTCTCCCAAGAAACCTTTAATAGGAATTTTGCCCTACTATAAGTTTCATGTTCATTGTATTTTGGACTTGTGAAATGTGAAATATATGTATGAGCCTTTTATGTGCATAATGTTTTATAGGTGTGATATTTATAAGAATGTCCAAAGCAGTGGCTGTGTTTCTGAACTCATGCACTTTTAAAAGTGCACTTAAATCATTGGAATCAAGAATTCTGTAAATTAACTTTTGTCACCCAGAAATATAATTCTTTGTTAGGTTTGAGGTTCTGACGGTGGTGAGTGACTATGATGAATACTACATTATGGAATGTGATGTGATAAAAGTCTGGCAGAAGTTCACTGATGTTTCAAAGGAGTATTCCACCTCCATCTTCAGGATTAAAGTGTAAGCCAAACAAGAAGCGAGTAGGAAGCAGAACACAGATTACTCTGCTCACTGTCCTTTGGCTTGGCTTACTCTTTGACCCTGAAGATGGAGGCGCTATGTTCCTCTGAATTGTTGAATTCTGCCAGACTGTAATGTCACATCCAACAGAATAGTATTCTTTTCAGTAGAATCCTGTATCTCCCGATTCTGCAAGGCAGGTGACCATATTTTGACTTGCCGAAATAACAGTACTAGTATTTAAAAAATGCAGTGCTTTTCGAGCTGGACTGTGGCCAGGCACTGTTATAGTAATGTGATGAACAACAGCTGATAGAGAGTAATAGTGAATTAGAACCAAAGAGCCCCCATTGACTTATCATCTTTTTAGCTCAAAATAAACAACTTTAATGATTCTTGCTACAGGCTCCGTTTGCTGAACGTATTTGAGCCATGCACGTTACAAGTCGGTGACCGTAATTTCTACACTTTTCGAGAAGATGACACTGTTGTCATAAAAGAACATTGGCGGCGTTCACAGCGTGATTTTGTTCTGGCTGGTAACCCTGTTACAAATGGACCTGCTTCCACCATACAACAAACCAAGACACACAGCCCAAGTAGGGACAGGAGCCAAGGTAATTCACTGAATTCTAAATGAACTTGAACCTTCTATTGTTTTTGGCAGATTTGTCACCGTGACATCTCATGCTGAATGCTGATGAGGGCCAGCAGCAATTTAGCAGTCGGTCAAATGACGCTGGAGTGCTTACCTCTTGACTTCAACATTCTGTTATGTAAAAGTGTAATTAACCTGCACATTCTTGTGAATACAATAACGAATCTTTGGGTTCCGTAAAAGACAGAATTTTTTTCTTTAGGAGCCGTGCAACTGTTGAGATGCCTACGCAAAGTGTAGCAATATTCTCTTCATGTTATGGCATCACTTCTCCTTTGTATGGGTTGATGAACCGCAATTTTGCTTCCTCCTCCTCCATCCCGTAACCTTTCATTTTCAATTTCATGCCAGCTCCTCTTGACTTGCTAAACTTTCATGTTCTGGGTTCTCCCATAGGGCTATGTCATTTGAGTTTTGAAAGGTTGCACAAAATAAATAACTGTTTGAAGGGTATACACTTCTGGGTTTTAACTCTTGTGTAGTCCAGAAGAACCCAACATTTCAGAGAAAAATTTATCTTCTCTATCTCCAAGGTTGAAGAGTAAGCCAGGCCTGCTTCTTGCTGGTTTCTTGGTTGGCTTACTGTTCAACCCTGAATATGGAGACACTGTGTTCCTCTGCCCTACACAGCGTTACGGCCTAGAAGATGCTGATTTTCATAGTTGCTGCTGTGAGAACCTCAGATGCTCTATAAGTATTTTATTGAAATTCAAAATCCTCAAATGAAAATTGAGAGTGTTCACAGATCTGTATTCATTTAGGAATTAGCTGCCGTTCAATTGGCCATATTTTAGTTCATGATTTTTATAAAAAATCATAATTGTAAGATATGAGATATATTAATATAATAATCATCCATGCATGAACACAATTATAAAAGCAATATAAGAAACATAAGGTAAAGTTGTACCTGTTCTTAACTAATCAAGCATTGTGCCATGAAGGCGTATGGAGGAGTGGATGTATAGATCCATATTTTCTTGATCTTGGCACTAGTTGGAGGTGATTGGTCAGCTTCACGCCCTGGCCGCTTTATCCCCGGGGAAGAACCCCCCCCCCCCAGTACCCATTGGATAGGAGGCTGGGTGGGCTCCAGAGCTGGTCTGGATAATGTGGAGAAAAGAAAATTCTTGACCCTTCTGGGAGTTGAATTCCGAGTCCTTGGTCATCCAGCACGTAGCCAGTCGCTGTGCTGACTGAGCTATCCTGGCTGCTTCAGTGATTGATATCCTTTTTCTTTTGTATGCACAGATATTTTGGCAGATCCATCAGAATCTACCAACCAGGTTGCTGTGCCAAATACCGATGTTCAGGGCACTGTTAGCAATACGCACTCTGTGATGGTTCTGCATCCAGCAGTCCCAACAGTTGAAGTGACGAATGGGAGTCCCATGCCAGGATCTGATGTGAATGCGGGTGGTGACCACCTGGAGGACTGGGACACAGAGGACACCGGAAGCATGTCTGATACGGCCTCCATTAGCAGTGGTTGCAGTAGTGTCGGATCACAGGGTGAGACACAGCCCCAGTATATACTTTATGATCAGACAAGTCTGAATGTCTAGAAGTTTGCATATGTGGTGCTGGCTGCATGAAACATGAGCTATCTTTAAAATTGTGCTTAGATGTCTGTATTTCCTGTGATTCAGATAATTTATTTTGTTGTGTGATCTGCAGGAAAGAAGAAACGAGGACCAGCTCTGATGACGAAAGTTCTGAAAAAGAAGAAGCTACGTAGAACGAGGAAACGAGCCCCTCCTGTCACTTTGCAGCCAGGACAGAAAGTTGTGGTCGAGACACTGTCCACTTCATCCATTGCTGATGTTGTCTGGCAGGTAAGGGCATGGTCTGTGAAGTCAACTGGTAGATTGTCCCATCTGTGAAAGGTGTCATGACAGAGAGCAAATGAGGATAGTTTAACAGTCAACCCTTTAATTTGATATAATCTGAATTCTGTGAACCTTGAGCATAGTGTTATTACAATGAAAACCTACCCAGCATTTGCCTTGAATTATAGTAATTCATGTCTCATCAAAATTCTATTTCTTCCTGTTTTTTCATGTTTAAAAGAAATGATGTAGAAACCAAAATGCTTGTCTTGCTATGTCTGTCGGTTGCCTTATAACAAGGCCTGACTTCTACAGACTGCTTTCAGTGAAACTCGGAATGGTGGACCTATATTAAATTTTGTCAACCTAGATGTTGCTGTCTCCAGTGCTTATTCTGTGAGGAGCTAAGGTAGCATAGTCAGTACAGCAGCAACTGGGGTATGTACTTGAAGGGCTGGGTTTGATTCCTGACAGAGGCAAAGAGTTTCCTCTTTGCCACTGCCTGCAGACTGGCTGTAGTGTGTGCCATGGGTAATGTTGTAAAGAGGGTGGTGCATGAAGCCAACCACACACCTCCATCTAGTGCCAAGGTTAAGAATGCATGGAGCCATACCTCCACTGCCCATACATCTTCATAGTGTGCTGTTTAATTAGGCAAAGAGACAAATTCACTCTGTACTGTGATGATAATTATCTTTATTTCATGGTAGGATGGTTCAGTTGAGTATGGGATTCCATCAACTCAGCTTTATCCCATCCACCATCTGGATGATCAAGAATTTTTTCCTGGTGACTTTGTTATTGAGAACAAGGAAGAAAGCTGCATGAGGGTGTATGGCGTGGTTCAGAGTGTCGACCATGCCGGAAGAACAGCCACAGTAAAATGGTTTAAAACTTACACCTCTCAAGAGGAGCCTTGGTAAGTCTTACTGTTTGTAATTATAAAAGCACTGTTAAGATTATTGTGTTGTGGAATGGGGTATCTACTCTGGTAGATATTACGAGCGTTCTGGGAGGAACTACTTCCATCTTCAGGAAAAAAATTGTAAATAACTTCAAGGAAGATGGAGGCAGCAGCTTCCTCCAAAATACTGGTAAATATCCACTGAATTGTGCCGTCACACCAAGAGGACACTACTGACGCTGCGGTGATTGAGACTAGCTCTTTCTAACGGGCCCAACTGAGTAGGTTTATCCTTCCCTATCCACCTGAAGATGGAGACAGATCCAGTCTCCGAAACGTCGTGGTCTTTTGTCTTTTACATACCAGACGATGGATGAAGTCCAAAATAAGCCAGAAGAAGTACAGTATACACCATCGCAAGAATCCTCAAGTCTATCCAATGTTGTGCAAGCCTAAAATCTCATAAAGAGTGCTGCTGTTTTCTGTATTCACAAGGTCTGTAGCAGTCTGCTTCTGTATGCTCTACTGTACTACACACATGCACCCCTATCAAACCTGTATTTGTAAATTTCTCTCAGCATTCTGTAAATATTTAACTGTTGGTAATTTTCAGCCCTGCAATGTTGGAAGCAAATGAAGTCAGTGTGTATGACCTGAAGGATCACCCTGACTTCCAGTATCGCCCAGGCACAGTTGTGATCAGGGTCGCCAACTTTGAGGGAGAAGATGCGAACTGTACAGCTGGTCAAGTTTTGGATAATTACCCAGAAGGAATGGTGAGAATTTTAATTACAATTTCTAACGAAATCCTTCAAAATGCTAGTACCCTATGTTGTCTCAGTTCCTCAGAAAGAAAGTTTTAAGAATGAATTTGTTGGTATTTGTCATTTCTGATAAGTGGTGATTTATTTGTGTCATATGGTGATTATGGCATCTGATCCCAGGTGTTCAGTGTCTGTCTGCAGCAGGATCACTTTCTGTGTTGACAGGTGCGTGTTTGGTGGGTGGATGGACACGTTTCAATGTCATGGCCTCAGGATTTGTACAAGGTTGGCGAGTATGACAGTGATGAAGGTGAACTGTGGGATGATGGTAGCAGTGATGCCTCATGGGAAACAGAATCAGAGGACTGTGTTATTGCCGATGATATGTATGTCCTATTACACACTTCCTTGTATTGTATTAGAAAGTTTACAGGTTGATGTAACTGTAAGTTATAGACCATTTCAACAAAGAAATTTTAAACTCAGAGTCTTTGTCAACTGAACAGGTTCATGATGAAATTAAAATGGGAATATGGTGTGGAAATGATTGTTATGAACTCTGAAAACTGTTGTCAACTAATCTGATTAGGATTAGGGCATAGAAAGCATTTCTGCCAGTTTTTGTGTTGGTGTGAAAAGTGGCCTGTTTACTTTTAGGAAAGAATGTAAATTACTTGTTACTGTGGTACTTTAGTTGGACTTCATCCATTGTCTCATTTAACTTGTGTGTATAGCTGTATATAGAAGCATAAGCCCTGTTCGAGTGCCCGAATGATATCCTGAATACAATGCTGTGTAAGTTCTTGTAGGATTTTTCACCCGATAACATTTGCAGTCTTGACCTTTTCTGAAAACAAATTTACATTGCACGTCTGTGGTGTAGTGGTCAGAGTTCCTGGCTACAGATCCAGAGGTCCGGGTTCGATTCCCGGCGCTACCAGATTTTTTTTCTGAGAAGTAGTTGGTCTGGAACGCGGTCCACTCAGCCACGTGAAGATAATTGAGGAGCTATTTCAAGGAAATAGCAGTTCCAGTCTAGAAAACCGAAATTAACAGCCGTGGGGATTTGTTGTGCTGACCACGCGACACCTTCTATCCGCTTAAGTTGGCACTAACTTGTCCAACAAGCGGCAGTCACTCGGTCAGGATAGTTCGCTTGCGGACTGAAATAACGTTGATGTTGGTAGTTCGCATTTGCGGTGAAATTGTCATTTAATGTTTATGAGAGTGGATCTGTGGGAACTGTAGCTATAGATGGGAATTGTTTAGTTCATAGCCATAGTACACATCTGGGTCCGTACAGTATGAATGTGTACAGTGACAATGTAGCGTCTGTCATTCTGAAAAATATGCAGCCTCTGCGTATTAATATGATGGAAGATTGCAGTTGTACTTCTTTTTTTGGTCTTAGTATGGTCTGAATTTATAATAAAGCTACAGAATTTAAGTTCTTAGATGTCAGTAGTGGCTATCTAATCTGCATGTGTGTGTGTGTGTGTACGTGTACATGTAGGTGCACAACTTTGTTGTCTGTCCTGTTTCCCACCTTGACTTCGTGCTCTTGCCAGTGTGTACACTAGCCATTACCCTTGAAGCAATATGGCTGCTGTGGGTTATGATGTCAAGGAAAGCAGCCACATTCCAGGTGAAGACTGGGTGTGTCTACCTGTGTGAACTGAGCACTAGAGCACGTTAGTCGCTGGCTGGCTTCCCACCACGGCAGCCCGAGATTGATCCCGGGTCTGTTCAAGTGGGATTTGTGGTGGACAAAGTGGCACTGGGGCAGGTTTTCTCAGAGTACTTTGGTTTCCCCTGCCAATCTTCATTCCACCAATTGCTCCACAATCACCCTCACTTATCGTGGGCTGGTACAATAGGCCAGAAGTGGCTGCAGTACAAGGGACTTGGTCCCACCCCACTACCAATAAAAAAAAGTTATTTTTGTTTCTGCAGATGTCCTGAAGAAGATTTAGAAGAAATGCTGAAGCCAAAATTAGCTGCAAACATAGAGAAGGCTCGCATTGCCATGTCTCGCCTGGAAGAGATCTTCACTCAGAACCCATCACTGCAGACAACAAGTGTCATGCGACAGTTGCTTGATGTTTATAAGGACTGCAGGTTAGTTGCTTTGGACTAAGAATGTCATGTGAACAGTGAGTTTGGGAGGACGAGATGGTTGCGGCATGTATCATACAAAGGAGGGATCAGAAGTCTGTATTGCGACATGTAGACCCTAGAAAGAAGAGACCACTGGGAGAACAGTATTAAAATCAGCCTGGAAGATGTGGGATGGGAGGGCGTGGACTGGATTCATGTGTCTGAGGATATATACGAGTGGCAGGCAATTTAGAACATGGTACTACACCTTCTGAGTTACGTGACTAGCCGAGTGATGTAGTTTTTCCCCCGTGGGTTATTCAGCAGTACTTTCTCAGTATTGATACCGTATGGTGGATATTAGGATGGTAGATAAATTATGAATCGGAAAGGACTTGGAAGCAGTCGTGGCCTAATCAAGATTTGTCTTTAGAGATTGAGGAAAACCGGTCAGGATAACCAGTGTTCCAGTGAAGATTTTGAACCAAGCACCTTCCGGATACAAGCCATAGAGCACTAACTGCAAACCAACCTGTCTAGTGGCTTACCTTCTCAAGAAGGACTCTCCTTCCTGGAGACAGCTTGCTTCGGGTTCCGTAAGAGGATGTGGGGAATTTCTGAAGCAGCAGAGTGACCAGTAGCATCATGAGGAAGCCTGCTCCATGCAGTTGGGTGGTTGTTCAGACAGTGCTGTAGTTAAGGACCCATTCAATATATTTGTATCATTAGTTAATGTTGAAATGTTGCACATTTTTATATATTTCAAAGAAATCGCAAAAAATAATTTTCAAAGGAAATGATAATACAAGGAAAGTGTTGTCAGGAACGTTTTTATAATCCACACATGGAAATACACAGAAGTCACCCTACTTTACGCTAAGGAGGAAATCAGTGCTGTACACTATTATTAGTGTAATATTGTTATTATTATTTTGTAATACAAGCCTCTAAAATGTGTGCAGTGATGCCTGCTTCATTGTGAGATGCAGTTTTGACAGTTTTGTGTGATAGCATTTGTATGTGTACTGACAGTTCTAAATGAAGCAGTCTCATGTTTTTAGTTCAAGGTCTGTGTGAACCTTCTGATGTGTTCATCTGTCGTCAGGTACTTGGACAAACTGATGGGAACTTCATTTTTCCATGAGAGGCACTTCCAAGGTCTTCTGGAGCGTGTAAGGGAGCGTGGACGTGCCAATGTGGCCCAGAGGGTGGCTGATCAAGTCAGTAGACTGTTCCATCAGTCAGATGTTAATAATGTTCATCCCAGTCTTGTGACATGTACCAATTCTCTTGAAGAGACTACATTCAGCAATAAAGTCTCCGATCCAGCAGGAAGTGGTAAACATTCTGAAATGGGTGTGGTCAGAAAGCAAGAAGGTGTGATACAGAGTGCATCTGACGTAAGTACTTTGGAAGTGGGGGGTAGACAGAGTGGAACCAATGAAGTGAACTGTGTTTACTTATCGGAGTACAGTGCTCATAGGATTGGTGGTCAGGGGGTGACCGTTGATGACTGTAACATCCCTGCATCTACTGTAAATAAGGATAGGAGTAGCGGCAGTATTGCCAACAATGACTCACTTCCATCAAGAGAGTTTCTTCTCAGTGAAAACTTGGTAAATCTAGAACGACATGTCATCACTGCTGCAAATAATCACAACTGCAGCAATCTCCACGAGTCTGATGATGTTTTGAGGGAGATTGTGACAGAGCCACACTGTACAGCTACTAGCAAATCAAGCGGAAGCATTGGACAGAGAAGTAACGGGAACTACAGTAACAACAAGTTGCACGCACAGAATGATGAGAGGGGTGGTGGAGTCACGAGTAATGCCACCAAACATAATGGGTGTTATGGTTCTCCAGTTGTGTCTGCGAAAGGCAGGCATTCCACATCCACAAATTCAGCTGCCCCTGTAGCAACTGCTTCTGAGCCTCACAATTCTAGGCGGTTATCAGATGTCAGTGGAGCATTGGCGGGAACTGCGGGCGGTTCCCCCTTGTCCCTTTCCTTGGTGTCCAATTCTCATGTGTGTGTGAAACTTTGTTCTCTGATCAAGGCTCAGCTCGTTAAAGCTCACGGAGAAGTTACACGTCGATTCGGTGGCAATCAGGGTCTTATGACTCTAAGTGATGCGTTCAATACTCGATTTCCAGTTGATAATGGCAGCCATAAAGACGAGAATGAAGCCGAGGAAGGCGGATGCAAAACAGATGTACCTGCAGGTAAAAACCAGGGCAGAGAAACTCATGTTCCGACAGAGAGCAGGAAGCCAGAGCCGCTGTGGGATATGCCTGAAACAACACATTCAGAACCTTCAGCAGCTGCAGAACTGCCACCGCTGTCGGAGAAGGTGAAGGATGGTTTGAAGGACATGTTCCATGCGCTGTCCAGACTAGGAGGGGGACAGATGGTGCCATCTCAGAATCAGCCCACGGGTATCAAGTCTGCGGAAGTTGGAGACAAGGAAGAAGTTTTGGCAGCAAGCACAGATTCTGCTGCTGTTAGTGCTCCTGCAGAAGAGAGCAAGGACCGAGGGACAGCAAATCCTGTACAGCACACGGGAGAGGAAGTTGCTGATGAATCTTGTGGTGAAGGTGAGATCCAGAACAGTCAGTTACTTTACCTGTTGCTACATTAGCACTGGGACTGTGCGGTGCTTGCTTTTATTTACTTCCTCATTCTCCTTTCTTATTACCTTGTCAGCTTTGTGTTTTATGAAACAGTGTTTTTCCAACTCATTTTTTGTGGGTGTGTGCCTGCAGAGGAAGAACATAGATTGAGGGAGAAGTTGTTGTAGGAAGATAGTGAAAGCTGCATAATGACAATCTTTATAACTTGTACTCTACATCAGATACGATCAGTGTCATCAAATGAAGGAGAGTAAGATTGGAAGGACATGTAGCTTGCATGAGGGACATCAGAAGTGCATACAAAATTTTAGTCATAAAACCTCAAGGGCAGAGGCAACTTCCAAGTGTAGCATAGATGATTATTAAATAAATAGATTATGGGGCGGTGGATTAGAGTCATCTGGCTTGGTGTAGTGTTCAGTGATGGGCTTTTCTGAACGCAGTAATAAAATTTTGGGTTCCTGAAAAGTATAAATTTCTTTTATCATATTGACCATCGGCTTCTGACGAAGGACTATGCTCTATGTAGCTTGCTAGTTTACTGAAAGTTTTGCATTATCATGGCATGAATTTAGTGCCATTATGTCTCTGCTATATGTATTTATTTTATTCTGCAGGATTCTCAGTTATGGACTCCGCCCCCAACAGCCATAAATTCAAGCTGACTATGTTCCAGCCAGTTGATCCACAGAACTTCTTTCGGACTGTTAGAAAGGAAATCAAACTTCTACGATCATCATTACCACCGGGTATATGGGTTAAAGGGTTTGAAGATCGAATGGTAAGTCTTTTGTATCACTTCTTGTTTTAGTGGCTCATGTTGATGAGAGGTACTCTTGCAAGACGTAACAGATGTATAATTAGTAACGCAGAAGTAAATAGAATGAATGAGAAAATTGTGACCTGGTTCGGAGATGTGGACTGATCTTCGCAGACAGTTTCCAATCTTTCGTAACTGTTTATTGCAGCAGTGTGTGGAACAGTTTGCTTGACTAGAATATGAGGAGCACAAGGCTCTTGTGGCAGTGACTTTGTCATGTGATACCTTATAGTGTGATGGATATTCATCAGTGTTTTGTAGGAGCATTGGTAGTAGTCTGTCAGACTACAAGATATCACATCCATGGCAACTGTGAGAAATGTGAAATATAATGAACCAGAGATATTTCCACTAAAATTCTCAGATAATTATAAATATTGAACATGCAAGGTTAGACTGTTACTGCAGCCACCCTGAAGATGGAGGCAGTATTTTTCTCCACTGAAATGTCAGGCTACACAGAGTCATAAAACAGAAAGTCAGTAATTAATTGTATTTTATTTTTTCCCAGGATTTGTATTCAGTAATGATCCGTGGACCAGAGAAGACTCCATATGAAGATGGATTGTTTTTCTTTGATTTCCAACTCTCAGCTGAGTATCCTAAGGCCCCACCATTGTGCCACTATATTAGTTATTGCAGTGATCGCCTCAACCCAAATTTGTATGAGGATGGTAAAGTCTGTGTTAGTCTGCTCGGTACATGGAGTGGGAAAGGCACAGAAGTGTGGACCCTCCACTCAAACTTGCTTCAAGTTATTGTGTCAATTCAAGGTAAGTTCACCTCTGCAAGAAATTCCTCAGTAACTGCATACACATCACTCTGCTTGCTATATTTGGCATTGTCTATTATCTTGAGTTTTTTCAAACATTAATTTTCTGAAAGCTGATCTGTGCTATCGTTAGACGTGAGAAGAGAGAGGTTAGTCCTGTCACTTGTCCAGTGTTTAAGAGTAGCATCTTCTGAAGAGCCCAGATGAGCAGGAACGTTTCCTGCCTTACCCCTGATGAAGGAAACAGATCCAGTTTCCACAATTCTGTGTTTGAAGAAGCCCAAGACAGTGAACAGTTTAGAAGATAATAGTCATATTTACTGTAACACAGTGTCATCAGAAAGATTTAGACATAGTTAAAATTATCTGTTTTTATGCATCCATTGTTGAATTTTTATATTTATTCTTTCACAAGCCTTTTCTAAACAGGAAATGTTTGAAGTAAGAATGAAGTGTCCATTGTGTTCAGACAGGTTCAGTCCCTTGAGAATAAAGTACATCTAAGAATGTAATGTAGCCAAATGGGCCTCGTGACAGCAAGTTCCGTGGGGCACAGCTGAGAAAGAGAAACACTTGTATGCAAACCTTATTAGTCCCAAGTATCAAAAATGTTGACCTCATGCAGGTTCCTGGCATCAGTGTTGTAAATTTTGACTTTTACAAAATTTGTTGTATGTGACAGCGTGTGACATCTGTTGGCATTTTATCTGAACTACAATAAAGAAATTAAGATTATTGTCTTGGGGGTTGTAACACTGTATGTTTCATAGGTGTATATATGTTCCCCCAAAACACTGGACTGCCTCTGAACTACATGATATTCCAAGCCTTCGTACTCTGCCATGAGAACCCCAAATGGACACTGGAGAAATATTTGGAGTGAATTTTACCCCCAGCATTTGAAGTTCTTAGGCAGTTTTTGTATATGTTATTTAGTCATGAAAGAGGAGTAGCTCTGACAATTTAAATTGTGGCTTGGTAAACTAGAAAAATTAAAGGTGTCACATTTGGTATTATACTGCAGCAACCTGTTTCACTGGGGATTCTAACTTTGTGTTCCCACTCCTTGCCATCTTTGTGCCACCTTGCTGATATATATTAATGTTCACATGTCTTTGTCTCTTTATTAGATAACACTACATGATTTGGGCTGACTGACCATCGTCTGGTGTATAAGGTGCTGAGTTGAAGTTATATGCTGGTCTTGTGTTCGTTCCTCTGCTTCTCATTTTTGATGTAAATGCTTCAGAATATTCTAGGTTTTATTAGATTCTGTTGCTATTCTTATCTGCCATGATGGCTGGCCACCAGCAGCAAGCTTCTGCTTCTAGAGAAATGCTCAGAACAGCCACACGCAGAACAAAAAAGGATAAATCAGCAAAACAATGAAAGCATACACCAGACACATGCATAACAAAGGCAAGATAATCTAGTATCACCTTGAATATTCTGACGCATTTACATAAAACAATGAAAAGCAGAACAGCGGATTCCTTCAGCACAACACCTTATACACCTGATGATGGCCAGTTACGCTGAAACTTTAGTGTTATGTAGTAAGAAGACGAAGATATGTGAACATCAATATATATTGAGGTTGCACAAAGATGACAAGAGGTGGGAACATAGAATTAGGGCACTTTAACATATAGGAGACAAGAAGCTTCAACTTTTATTTGTTTCTTGTTACGATGAATGTTGGCAGGCCTGATCTTGGTGAGTGAGCCATACTTTAATGAGGCAGGCTATGAGAAGCAGAAAGGGTCACAGCAAGGCAAGGAAAATTCACGAATGTATAATGAAATGGCAGTTCTGAAGCTGGTACAGTCTCTCACAAAGCTAATCGTGCAACCTCCACCGGTCTTCCGGGAGGAGATCATGCAACATTTCCGGCAGAATGCCTACAAGTGAGTAATTATGTCCCCATGTCTCATAATGTGCTGGTTGTGGTTGGTTCTGGAAGGTGTTTGGGCAAACAAGGAAGAGTCTTGCGAGGCTTTGGCACAAGCTCTAGAGGCTGAATTATTGGATGCTACAAGAGCCATCAGGGTAATTTTATGCTGGGCACTTCTTATGACCTTTATCGTCTGGATTTGAAATCAGTGGTGATGGCATATCAGAGAATAGGGTATTTTAAGTCGTCCAGTACCATGGGGTTGTCATCTGGATTAAAACTGAGGGGTTAATGGCATTAGTATAGGAAATAAAACTCCAGTGGTTGGTTAGTTGGACCAACATGTGTATGTTATCACAATGCACAGCTGATAAAGGCTAATTACTTGTAGTAATTAATTGAGGTTACACTTGATTATGTGTGAAACAGTGTGTGAGCAGCAACTGCTGTTGGCTCCTGATACTGGATTCATGTGCGGTTGGTTACACGGTTGGATCCTTCAGCTTCTCTTCATTATCTTTTTCACAGGAGAGTGACATCTACCATTAGACCAGTCTTATAGGATGAAAATAATTGCTTCATGAGAACTGAACTAAAGTAATACAACTCCATTGATGAATTTATTGTAACATATATGTCTTGTAGAGGTCCCTTGTAGGACAACATATAACAGCGTAATTTACAGGTACAGGAAAATGATAGTTCCTCATGTATGACATCAGCTTTCAGGGTTATGTCACATGGAATGTTGTAAGTTTTCCGGCGTTTCAGCAAACACTTCATTTGCCACTTTCAGGATTAGTGTCATCTGTCACCTCTTATCCTGAATGGTGGAAAAGTACGAGGGTCGTACTGAAAGTCATGAGCAACAATTTTTTGTAAAGTAATATGCTTTATTATTGACAAACCAAATACACCACCTCAATCTACAGAGCTTTCTTTATTTTTCCACATAATCGCCACTTCTTTGTACACATTTCTCCCAGCGTTCTGGGAGTTTGAAAATTCCCCTTCTGTAGAATTACGTTCCAGCCATCCAAAGACACTGACACACTGCTTTCTGAATTGCCTCCCTTGTCTCAAAACGTTGTCCACGCAGCTGATCCTTTACAAATCCAAAAGGATGGTAGTCTGAGGGTACCAGATCTGGGCTATAGGAAGGGTGTGGAAGAACTTCCCACCCCATCTTTGCAATTGCTTCCAGTGTGAGGCCAGCGGCGTGCGGGCAAGTGTTGTCATGCAGGATGATGATGTTTCATTCCGGACGTTTATCATGCAATGCACGATGGGGCTTGTGCAGCATCTGGACATAACGAGCAGCATTGATGGTTTGCCCAGGTTCCAGGAATTCGGCCAGAATAAACCCCTCTGCATCCCAGAAGACTGTGCCCATCACCTTCGCAGCTGATGGCACTGTCTTTGCCTTCTTTTTTGATGAAGAATGCAAATGGTGCCATTCCATATTCTGCCGTTTCGTTTCAGGCTCGAAATGGTGAAACCAGCTTTCATCACCTGTCACAATACAGAGAAAAAAATCATCGCCTTCATGTCGATATCTCTGTAGCAGTTCTGAGGTAATGGCTTTTCGCTGACCTTTGTGGTCTTCGGTCAATAACCGCAGGACCCAACAAGCACAAACTTTCCTATAGCCCAAGCTTTCAATCATCTCCTGTACTGCACTGTGCCCTATTCCAAGTTTTCGGGCTGTTGTGTCCACAGTCACATGCCTGTCATCTTCAATGATCTCATCCACTCTTTCCTTGTTGCGTTCAGTTGAGGCTGTTCGAGGACGACCCCTCCGAGGCTCATCTTCGATGCTGGTGTTCCTATCTTTAAAATGTTTCATCCATCTTCAAACACTGCTCGCACCCATGCACACACTTCCATAAGCACACTGAAGTCTCTGGTGAATTTCTGCAGCAGGGATTTCCTCTTTCACAAGAAATTCAATGATAGCACACTGGCGAAACAACATATGGTTGTTGGCCATTTTGTTAGGAGTGATACTGGTCATGTGATGCAAGCTATTGACGTCACAAGACACTCAAGGTTAACACAACAGCTGGTTCCACCTACCACCATACTCTCTTTCATCTGCTGTTCCCAGGTTGAATGCAAAAATAGTTGCTCATGAGTTTCGATACAACCTACGTATTTTTCATTATATCTTTTCAGGAGCACCTTCTCACTGAAACATTTTTCATTCTCTTTTTTCATTAACCATGTGATTACTCCTTATTGGCTGTCACCCCACTTCTCTGTTTTATCCAGTCATGGCTTCTCTGTTAGTAGCTCACTGTGAGATCTACGTGGTGCTATCCAAAAGTTCCCAAAATATATTAATAAAAACTATTACATCTTACCTAGATCTTATTCTGCACCATCACCTTCAAAGTAGTCCCCTTGGGAGCGCATACATCGATCCTAGCGTTTATGCCACTTTTCAAATGCATCCTGAAGTCTTTCTTTGTTAGGGTATTTAGTATCGTCTGCATTTCCACTTGAATTTCCTCAACTGTATCAAATCTTCGCCCCTTCAACTTGATTTTCGTCTTGGGGAAGAGAAAGAAGTCGCATGGAGCTAAGTCTGGTGAGTACGGTGGGTGGGAAACGACTGCCATCTTGTTTTTAGCCAAAAATTCCTGTACAATATAAGCTGTGTGTAGTCGTGCCTTGTCATGGTGGAGTACCCAATCAATCGTGCACCACTTCTCTGGACTTTTTCTCCTCATGTTCTCCCTCAAACGCCTTAGAACGTCATGATAGAACTCTTTATTGACTGTCTGACCAGGAGGAACAAACTCCTTATGAACAGTTGCGTCAATATAAGAAAAAAAGATCAACATGGACTTAATGTTGCTCTTGACTTGTCAAGCTTTTTTTGGCTGAGGTAAAAAAGGGCTTTTCCATTGCAAAGATTGCTGTTTACTTTCAGGGTCGTAGCCATAAACCCAACTTTCATCACTAGCGACAACCTTCGAAAGAAAGTTTGGATCCTCTTGAAGCTGTTGAAGTTCCCTGCAGACTTCCAAACGATGCTGCTTCTGTTCATTTTGCAGCAGTCGTGCCACAAACTTCGTCGCAATCCTCCCCATATTCAGCTCCTCTGACAAAATTCGTTGACATGTACCATAACTTAGTCCCAAGGTGTTACAGAGGTCTTGGATGATCAGTCTATGGTCTTGCAGAATCAGATCCCTAACTTTCGCCACATTTTCTAGTTGACGGCCGTCCCAAACGATTGTCATCATCAGTCGATGTTTGGCCATTTTTGAAACGCTTATACCAGTCGTAAGTTTATGTCTGGCCTAAACTGTTGTCACCAAAAGCTTGCTTCAGCATTTGGTGTGTTTCTACAGCAGTTTTCCCAAGTTTAAAATAAAACTTTATACAGATACGCTGCTCTCTCAGGTTAGCCCTTGCAAAACCGCAAACTCACGGAAACACAACAGTGGAACTATGTTCACCAACAATAAACCCAACCACTCAACTCGACGCTGCTTTCGACACTGATTCAAGAAGGGTGCGTGGGGAGACACCTAGCGGTATTTCGATGTACTCATAACCATTTGCGCGCAAAATTCAAATTTTGGGAACTTTTTGATAGCACCACATATGTAAGAGCTTCCAGTTGTCCCCCATCCAAATTCACTGACCCTGAAACTAGCAACTTTAATTTTTGCCGAAACATCAGAAAACCAGCATTCATGCAGTACATTCCCAAATGCTGAAGTTTTACACTAAACTCCAACTGCAGAAACTCAAGGACACGTGATAGATGTAACTTAGTTTCGTTTTGTGTGCAATGTAGAAAGAAAAGCAAGTAACAGATGTTAGTGGCTTAGCTGTTTTCTTCTCTAAGGGTTAATGTGAAACTTAACAAAGTCATTACTTTGATTGGGCTAGCTTTATAATAACACTGTGGGAAGACTGTAAGAAAAAGGAACTTGACATTCACGCTTTCTTTTTCTTCAGTCTGCTGATTCTGTAACTTTCAGTGATTGGAAATAAATGTAGAAAATGGAGGCATTGTGTAACTGACTGTCAGTAATGAAAAAGAAATTAAGATGAGTGTTGTGTTTGCTTTCTTGAGGCTAGTGAATCGTCTGGAGACGTGGTTGGAGATATCTGAGCAGTACAACTCAACTCATCCCATCACCCCAACGACTCCAACTAGTTTTCGTGAAATGCATGGGCCAGGTGAGTTTCTGCCAAGAGGTTATTTTGCAGAGGCATTTTCTCCTTATCTGTTATTGCTTTCTTCATCCATATGCAGAGACTGAGCATTTGTGCAGATCTTGATGTCCTGAGGAGAGCCGGGATAGCACAGTTGGTATAGCAACTGGCTATGGACTGGACAACCAACAGGTTGGAGTTCAGTTACCAGTAAGGTCAAGAATTTTCTCTTGTACACATTGTCCAGACCAGCTCTAGGGGCTACCAAGCCTCCTCTACGATGGTTACTGGGGCTCTTTCACCGGGGGTGTAAAATGGCCATGACATGAAGCCAACCACTCAGCTCCAACTAGTTAAGCATAGGAACAACTTTACTTTTTACAGTGTCCTGAAGTGCAACACTGTGCAATATGATACGTATCAGCTTTCTGGAGAAACCTGCTGCCTGGGACTGTGTAGCTGCAATCCCCTTCCTCGTTCCCTTGTATCACTTGTTGTTCTCCTTCATTGCTTACTCTGGGTTGGTTCCTCCTGAATGCTAGTAAATTTCAGTCAGGCAACATGATGTCAGATCCCAGAAGACATCTTCATAGTTACTGCTATGAGAACCCCGGTCTCACAGTGAGGAATTACATGTGTAGCCCCTACCCCTGGGGAGTCTAATGGGGAAGGAATGAGCAACATTTCGTTTTATGGGAATTCCCAGAAATATTGAAGTCTGATTTCTGAGAGTCATTGCCACATTGCTGGTGCTCACTAGGAGACCTGTTAATATGATATGATGTCAGATGGGTTCAGCCCCTTCACTGCTAAGTGATTAGTGTCCAGCCGTTCCCTCTGGCTCATCTTATTTTTGTGTTTCATTAAATATGGAAATCAGTCGAGTAGAAACAGAATTAGTGCACACCAACCCTCACTTTATATCATGAAAATGGTTTGGGTAAATTTGTGGACTCACAATTTTACTGTATCTCTGGTAGGTAGCCAGGGTCAGACAAGTGTACAGTGTAGTTGATCTGCACTGCTAGGTGTGGCATTTTCTGGAGTATTCTTCAGATGTCACACGCAGTACCAGGTATGACTTGAAGTTCATATATTCATGACAAATGGAGGTGTATACCCACCAAATTTGTTCATGTCTGTGTATCTAAAGACTGTCTCTGTGGTCTAGTTGTCAGAGGTCCCAGGTTCGATTCCCGCCACCACCAGATTTTCTGAGAACTCGTGGTTCTGGAACGGGGTCCACTCAGCCTCATGAAGATAATTGAGGAGCTATTTCAAGGAAATAGTGGCTCCGGTCTGGGAAACCGAGATTAACGGCCGTGGGGATCAGTTGCGCTGACCATGCAACACCCTCTATACACTAAAGTTGGCACTAACTTCGCCGACAAGTGGCAGTTGCTAGGTCGGTATAGTTTGCTTGTGGACTAAAGCCACAGTTTTTTATGGTTCTAAAGTGTCAACCGTAATGGTGTCGATGGGTGCATCAAGGATGCCATATTATAGGTGCCATTACATTATGTGCTGACTAGTGTGAAGCTAACTGGCCTGTTCCATGACAAAATGAAGAGGGTATTGGAAATTACTTAACGTAATCCTTGGCTCTGCAGTCCTCTAAAAAACCGTGGCCTCCATTACAGCAGATGCTCAGTGTTCTCTGTTGTTTGCTTTTTGCCTCTGCCTCTTCATCTTCAGCTCTTGTAGATCATTCTCTGCATCTTCCAGCAATACATAACTCATAACCTTACCATACAATATCTGTCCTGCAGCCATCATTAAGTTCCTTAACAATCCAGACCCAACATGGACCCGAGAAGTGAAAGATTATCCCAAGTTTTTGTGGCTCTTAGTTTTTTTTTTTTTAAATTATTTACTGTACTAATTGTGTTTAAACCGTAACCCTAACAGATTTTTAATTTTTATATGCAGCCATTTCAAATGTGTTGAATGCTCATCTGCCAGAATTTCCATTAATTCCGGCATCGAAGGGTTTCTGCTTGACCCTCCACAAGAGTCTGGTTTTGTTTCGTGATGTACTGTCATCAGTGTCTATAAGAGAGGAACCCACCAGTTAGTACCAGGCTGCACTCTGGCCACAAGTAAGTAAAGTGTTCCAATTGCTTGAATTGGGTCGATCACGCAGCGTGGCATAGAACGTCCATTTGTGGACGATCGAGAGAATATGTGCACGCATATGTGTGTGGGAATATTTCTTGTGTGATGTACTGAGGATGCAGTTGTAAATCCAAATTATTCACATTTAGTAATAAATATTATTGGGTCAAGTTTATGATGCAGGAAACTGTACTATTAACTTAATTGTTGGAAACTTATGTTATGAATGATGCTACAGAATATGTAGTTTCTTCTGAAAACAAGGACTGATGATAAGTAACTTAAATATTCTTTGTTCATGATACAGATATCTAATTTTTCACGGGTAGATTTATATTTATTGTGATTTAGTTTGCCCAGGTTATATACTTTGTAATGAAGTTTGCGAGCAAACTTCTGGGTACGAGTACAGTGATATATAAGATACTTGCTAATGTTAAGGACTAGAATATTTACAGGCTAGCAAGCAATACTCATACATCAAAGCTATTCAAAATACTGTGTTGGTTCCTCATCATCATATATTATTACAATCTAGTTTCTTAGATGACACATGAATACCAGTGTCAGTTTGTATTACAGTTCACCAAATGTTAATGATAAATAATTGAGAAGGCCATCCGCTTCCTGTTATGGCACTCAGAACGCCAATTAATTTATTATTCTATAGCAGTATAACTGATTTTGTAAATTAATTACTTTGTTGTATTATTTTTAAACAAAATCCTATAGGTTGTATAATTCTCATTGAGTGGATTTAGTAAGTAAACTGTACACAAATCAAGACCCAACAGTTGTAGACATCTATAAATAATATGGTTCTTGGTTTCTGTGCTGGAGTAGACTAGCATGATCAGACATACAAATTGAACAGCTTGCACTGTTAGAATTTTATTGTGCTGCCCTTCCCTTGTTGGTGGTCGTGGGTTTATAAATTATCCTTTTTAATACAGTTTTGAAATAAAAAATAAATGAATTCAGTGCAACGAAAACCAAACAAAAGTTTGACGCAGCTTCAAATTTTACTGTTTCAGTGAAATTACATGGAAATACTCATGTCAGTTTGATTTTTATTTCTTTCTTTATTAGTTATTGTGTTACTCCGGGAGGTTTTTTCATTGTTTTTTTATTTTTGCCGGCCTTATGTTTGGAGAAATAGCAAATCCATTTTCACATACAGAATCCTATTTGCTCTCGACTGAGGCGGAATCGTTGCTTCATCATTTTTCTGCAATATACCTAGAGCTCCTGCAAGATGACATGCAAATCTGATCTATATGAAACAAATATATCATCAGGAAAATAACATTTTCTTGTACTTATATTCTAAGGAAGTTGTTCTACTGAAGTGTTGCTTGTTCAGTTAATCCAAAATGTGCATGTTGATAGGTCATTTGAGTGGTTACTCAAAATTTCAACAGAAGGCAGAAAACATAGATTGTATGGCTCATATCTCATACTTTGTTTGCTGCATATGTATCACAGAGTGTTGCACTACCTGTTATATACAGTTTCTGATCATATTATATCAAGTTCTGCCTGTATATTGTTGAAATGTACTTAAACAAGCACAATAAAAAAGTTTGGTTCGTTACCCATTGTGTATAGGTCACCAGTTTAGTGTTATATAATGTCAGTGTTCCTTTGGTACAAGATGTTCCTGGCCCAAGGTCCAGACTTCCCATTACAGTTGTGTTTAATTCCAACCTATACAGCCTTTAAAATTGAAAGAATGAAACTGATTTACGTTATTCAGGAACCCAAGAGGTATGTATTGTCATCTGAAGTTACTGTACTATATGCATATTCGAAAAATGACCTTTTCATTTCAGTGTGTTTCTTATCCCTTTTATAATGGCGAACATTGTTGCAATGCCAGAAAAGTATCCATTTAAATGAGCACAATCGTAATATTTTTTCTCTAAGCCTACCGTTATGTAACATTAATTTAAAGGTTTGATTAATGTATGAGGCCTCAAAGCATTCATCCATCTAATAATCTTGGTAGAATTAACCTCTCTCTCATTTACCTGTTCACAATGAAAGGCCACAAAAATGCACTTGTTAATGTTACCAGGTCTGCTTTTCATCCATTCATGTGTTCCAGCTCCAGAAAAACTGAATGGATTTTTATTAAATTTAATGTTAGGAAGTTCTGACAGCAGTCATCCATTGGACCCTGTCCTCAGATGAATTCAGTGCACAGTCTTGAGACTTATTCCTTTAAAAATTCATGAGGTAGAATTTGTGGTGGATTATCCATATATGTAATTCACAGTGTCTGTCCATCACACTCCAATGATAGGATGTAAGTGTGAATACATATTGTTTTTTATCAGGAAAGAAAACTCAGAAAATGTGCTTATTTTTGCTTTAACATGCATGGAATTGAATTCATCAGTTTCTTTCCCCCATTAGAGAAGCCCTGCAACCGTGACAACACTGTGTATATTCTCATAGTAAACATTGTTAACCAGCACAAACAACAAAGATGTTCCTCAAATTGCAGTGCAGACTGTCCTCAGTGGCCATACTAGTTCCACATAATTAAGAAAGTTCTGAGGAGATCTGGGTACTTATAGGATTGTGGTATGTTCTAATGTTGTGACAGACATTATCTCCAAATAGTCAACTTGTCAAGAAGGAATTTATGAAGTTCAGTAACCATGTAACATTCATGAAATTAATTTGCAAGTTAGTGGCCTGTTGGAATGAGCACCATTACTTAATGTCGGTGACATGTACATAGCACCAAAAGGGGTAAAATTGCACTTTTTGAAAATAACAAGGTAAAAATGTGCAGTAGTGAAAGATGAAACTTTACTTGAATGAAGGTAGGTTTTTAAAGTGGTGGTGTTGGACTGAGACCACGTGGTACATCAGCCTATTGTACCAGCACCAGATGATAGATGAGTATTGAGAATTTGGTGTAATGAGAATTGGCAGGGGAAACCTGCCCGGTTGTCACTTTATTCACCACGAATCCATGTGACTTCACCTGGGATCGAACCCGGGCCCCCACTGTGGGAAGCCAGCAACCAGCTGCCTGAGTGAAGGTAAGTATGTGTGAGGTTTAAGGACCTAATAGCAGTGACTGAAGATGGCTTAATGTCTTATGTGATGCCATGTAGCTGTAGGCAGGTACAAAAGTTTTAAAGGAATGCCCTGCTACTGTCTTCTGGACACGTTTGTACCCAGAACGTGAAGGCAGGAGGTTTCCACAAAAGATTGGTACCCATCAACCGAACATTCCACAAGACATAATCTTCAGAGGTGAGTTCATTTATTGACAGTCTTGTTTCCTCTTAAAGTCTGAAGTAAACACAATTAAATGGGGTCTTTATCACCTTTCTTCCAGGCAGTTCATTTTTGGGTAAAACATGAGTCTCTCTCTTTGGTAGTAAGTGTTAACAAAGTAATAAGTTGAATTGTATAGGAATACAAGAGAACAGGTGGGAAGAGAATTATGTTTTGTTGCAGAAATATGCCCATCATCACCTATGAACTGGCTTTCGTGTACATGAGGCAATTTTATTCAAATAGTTATATCCTGTGAAGTTTTTCAAAGTTGCTTTATGACAGATGAAATCTCCTCCGAGAGTTACGAAGTGAAGATGAGTGATCACTGCAGAAAGGAGAAGACACCATGTGGGAATATACCAAACCGTGATGAAAGGCCAGCATGTATAAAAAAATGTGTTCTAGGATGAAAACGGTATTTGCACAATAGAAGACAATGTTATGAACCGCGCGGTAATGCAGTAGATTACTGTGTTGTAGATTCATGTATACAAACGAACTCCGTAGCCTGTAGTCCGCAGGCGAACTATACCGACCGAGCCAACGCCACTTGTCGGCGAAGTGGTTTTATTTTTGTACTCCCGCAGGCAATAAACTAACAGACATGGGCAAAATACTTAAGCCGCGGAGATCCCAAAGGAAAGCTACTGTATAGCAATAAAAAGAAAAATAAATATTTTAAAACGAAGAAAGCAGTCTTCTGGGCTTTGGCGCCGTGTATATGTGNCTTTTAAAACGTTTCATGTCGGCCAAAACTGCATATGCAACGATCAATCTATGGAAGTAATCTACAGTAGGGTGGTCACAGATGAAATACATATGATTCAATATATCGAAAATGGTCGTTGCTAAGATAAAGTTTGTTTTGATCGTATACTACGCCAAAGATAGGTGTCATTTTAGTTGTTTTGAAGCCAAATTGAGCGAGCGAGCTACTTATATTTGTCATTTAACTTTCGAGGTGAGGCTTTAAAATGTGTTAAAGCGGTAGAACTTGGAATTTCTTGCATATGTGATGTTGAAATAGATAAATATTCGTAATAGAACCTGTGTTGTATTCGTTTACAAATTGAAGGTTAGCCGAATAATTTTGTTTGCTTAATCAAAGTAGTATGTTTAATTCTGTTTTTCGTGCATTGCCTACACGGGTGTCACAATATTTGACAGCCTCATATTTTACAGGTGGGTTGTAAATTGATACCTATGCATGAGCGTTCAAAGGTCACTTCATTGATAAAAAGAATTAAGATAAACGGAAGTTGAAAACATGTTTACTCATGAAGTATATTTAAATATAATATAGCGACACTAGACACCGTAATATAAGTTATTTGCACGTGTTTTGCAAAATTTGGCAGTCATTTCGGGAACATGCGGATTCAGTAGAAATCGAGATGATTTTATAGTGCTTGTCACAGTAATTTTGAAGATTGTTGAATATGATGTTAATTTGAATGTGTAGCCCGGCGCAAACAATTGAGAATGTAATCTATGCATAATTTTATATATCGGTATTAAGTTTGAGGTGCAAAGGTAGAAACATGGAAAATATTGCTTCCATATTCAGAGTATAGGACATGACATACCCTGAAGATGGAGGCAGCAACTTTTTCTGAAATGTTTGTATCTGATGTATCAAACCACATGCTGTTGCATCACAGAAAACTGTAATCTTATTTATTGTTGTAAGTCCAGTGCCACATGACTCAGCACTGTAACTACACTCATGAGAGGAAAAATATACAGTACTGATAGCAAAGGTGACTGATGCTAATTGATTTAGGTCCCACAGTGTAACAGTGGTACAGCAAACAAACTCATAATTGTCACTCAACAACTTGTATAATTTTTAGTATAAGGAATTTACTAGTTCTGTGACAGGTCCAAAGTTTCAGTTGTGTCTGCTGATACAGCATTTCTTCCTTTCCTATGTATCAGGGGTGCCCATACTTAAAAATAAAGTAAAAGTAAAGGTATCCCTGTAACAGGCTGTGGAGGCTCATAGGGTTGTGAGATGTTGAGGCTCCCACATTTTCTAGACCATGGGCTCATAGATGGCGGTAAGGTTGTCAGCCTTACAAACTGGCCACCCTTTACCCCGAAGAACATTCCAAGAATATTCCTGATACTCATTTCTGTTAGAGGGTGAGTCAACTCCAGGGCCATAGTGCGGCTGGTAAATTGAAAAAATCCAATGACCTCATCAGGATTTGATCCCACAAGCATTCAGCTTGTAGCATAGTGCCTCAACCAACTACGCTACTGCGTGCCCCTGGAGTGCCCATACTTACTGGAAAATGGGGCCACATGTTATAATTTACAGAAGTTCTGGAAACACGGTCATGGATTCAGTGACATAGGAGTGTAATGGGTATATACTTCTCTCACAGCAGTTTTTTTTTCTCCATATGTATACAACGATTGATTAATATTTTTCGTTTGAACTACACAGCTGCAGATCGTGAGCTACAGTTTGGTTATGTCTGTTTTAGGTAATTTGTTTTAGTTTTATTAAAAGTATAGCTTTCCTGCAGTAGGTAGAAACATAGGACATGGATCTGCAGGAGCTTCCCCTGTTGAATGAAGTGGTCGAGTAGGTAGTGCTCACACTTAACATTTAGGAAGAGACTAGCTATCCTGACAGATTTTTTCTCTAGTCCTTCCAGGCAAGTGCCTAGTCACAGTCCCATCGCATCATTTCAGTTGCATTATTCATTGCCATTGCTGAATGCTGTATAGCCTGAAGTACTAATAATGATGTTAAATAAATAAAAAATTAATAAACCATAATGCAGAGAAGTTGGTAGTAATGTTGACAGTCAGAAACTAAGAAATATGGCTTTGATATTTCCACAGTTTCGGCGTGGCGTGCAGTTGGCTTTCGAGGATATCACAGTCAGACAGACGTAGTGTCATTTTCAGACATGCAGGTTCACATATTACCAGCTCTTCAGGATAATTATATGTACCTGGTGAGTCACATCGGCCTTCATTAGTCTTGTAACTCATAGTACATAAAGATCAGAAGATTACACTATGTGCCAATGAAATCTGCGGGTAATTTTGAACTGCTGTTATCAGCTGCATGTTGTACAATAGTGCTTATGCTTGTTCTGGCTGAGTGTCAGACATTATCCAGAATTAAAATATGGTGGTCAGCCCCACATAGAACCAGGAGGCTTCAAATACCCTGTCCCCAAACAGTAAAGGTTAAGAGCATGGCCTGAACTGAAATTATTAATTTTCTGTTATTATTGTTTGGAGCCAGAACAGCTAAGTCAGTGTAGCGTAGGGCTATGGGATAGACACTGGGTTGGATTCACAATATGGGCAAGAGATTTTACTCTACAGAGTCCAGACTGACTCTGGGGCTCATCCAGCCTGCAATCCATACCAGGAACTCTTTTTTCTGGAGTTAGAGCAGCTGGTGCATGAAGCCTACCACTCACCTCCATCAAGTGCTGAGGTCAAGAATGCTGGAGCTGTATCTCCACTCCCCTATCTTCATTGCATGGGGCTGCTTAATTAATTAAGCACAGGGACAGCTTTGTCTTATTTTTACAGATTAACTTTGGTGCAGATATGTGTAATGCTTTTTCTTGTCCAGTGTAATATTTATATTTTTTAATGTAGGTGTTATGTATTCTGTGTCTAAAAAAATTTTCAAGGTGAGTCGTCATTGGATAGTGATATAGATCATTATGTCATTATTAGAAACTTAGCAGATTATGTTTTCAACATGCGATGGGAACCAAAGTCACCAGGGGCACATAGTAGCATAAGGTGGTTGAGGCACTGTGCTACAGGCTGGGTGATCGTGGGTTCAATTCCCAATCATATCACTGGATTTTCAGTTGACCTAATACTTCCAGCAGCATTGTGGCCCCAGGGTCGATTCTGCCTCTAACAGAAATAAGTACCTGGAATCTTCCCGGGGGGTAAAGGGCAGCGGGCCAGCGCATAAGACTGATAATCTAACCAGGAAAAGGTGGGAACCTCAACATCTCACAACCCTATGGGCCTCCTTGGCTTGTTACAGTGGTGGATTTACTTTTTTACTGTTTGCCAAAATCACCATACTAGGAAGAGAAAGAGAGAACTTGGAAAAATCACTATACTAGAGATCTTATTGAAAATGCAAGTTTTTTTTTTCTTCCATAAGGTTGCCAACTCAAGAGATCTTTTAGACAATGAGTAAGAATATTCAAATTATGTCATACTTTTCCATTGTGACACCATGTTCTTGTCCGCTCAAATGATATCATGTTTGTTTAGAGAGTAAGCCACGCCATAGCTCAAGCGGTTAGTGCTGGCTTCCCACCACAGTGGCCCGGGTTCAATCCTGGGTCTGGTCAAGTGGGATTTGTGGTGGACAGAGTGGCACTGGGGTGGGTTTTCCCTGAGTATTTCGGTTTCCCCTGCCAATCTTCATTCCACCAAATTCTCCCTCATCATAATCCCCTGGGGCAGGCACAATAGGCCAGTCAGTGGCCACCATGCCAAGTGGACCCAGTTGGACTCCACCCCCCACTAAGCGCTTAGAGAGCAATAAGATGTCACCCTCAGTTTGAAGTGGTGCAAGATCCAGACTATGAATAGTGAGCTCAGAGTGCAGACCAATATCAAGTTTGATTTCCAACATGTCTCTGCATTGTAGTGAGGCCCCATTTGTTTCCTTAAGTAGTAGCACTTTTTCTCTCTGTCAACAGATTGTGGATGAAGCAACAAAGGAGGCAGCTATTGTTGATCCCGTAGCCCCAGAGACAGTTGTTGACGCTGTGAAGAAACACGGTGTCAAACTCACCATGGTACTAACCACACATCATCATTGGTTAGTTATTGATTTCTGTTCATTTGTTTGACATTTCTGTAATGATAAATTTATGACGGTTTTTCAGATGCAAAAGAAATGTCAGAAAACTACCCTGAAGGTCAATAAAATAAATGACATATTTATCTGAGGAATAAGTGAGGAAGTAGAAAACATATAGTCCCAAGATCATTGACAGTGGTTTTGTTCATCACATGAGTACAGCATTGCAGTTGCACCAGTGACCAAGACTAGCCCTTTCTCTAGGCCCCATCTGAGCAGATCCTTTGCATCCTTTGCCTCCTTATACCTGATGAGGGATCCAGTTTGCAGAAGGTTCAGTATGTCAGATAGTCTTGAAAGGATTCTGACGATGGTGCATACTGTACTTCTTTTGGCTTATTTCGGAATTCACCCATCGTCCGGTATGTAAAAGACAAAAAGACAAGAAACCACGATGTTTCGGAGACTGGATCTGTCTCCGTCTTCAGGTGGACCAGTGATTGAGACTAGCTCTTTCTAAGGGGCCCAAGTGAGTAGGTTTATCCTTCCTTATCCACCTGAAGACGGAGACAGATCCAGTCTCCAAAACGTGTTTTTTTGTCTTTTTATCTTTTACATACCGGATGATGGGTGAAGTCCAAAATAAGCCAAAAGAAGTACATGTCAGATAGTGTCCAACATAATAGTCATATGAGAAAACCTCCCCTTGCTTACCCAGAACCTCACATTTGTATGGCACACCCTTCCTGTTGCTGCTCAGTCATGCTTGTGCTGAGGTGGTCACATTACCAAAACTGGAAATAGATTACATTTTTTTTAATTTCAGAAGGTAGGTGGCTGCGTGTGGTTTTATCTTTTCACTGGTCAGTTGCTGACAGGCTTGTTTAGCCAACATATTTGTGCATGGCAGTAGCATGGCAGTGCTTCATGGCTTCTTCCTGACTGGCAGGATTACAGCCACTTTCCAGAGCAGTGTTTACAATGGGTTACTTGGATTGAAACTTTTTTTGCAGGGATCATGCAGGTGGAAATGAGAGCATTGTAAAGAAGGTCGCAGGATTGGAAGTGTGTGGAGGAGACGATCGCATGGGAGCACTTACACGCAAAGTGGGTCATGGCGATGAATTAAAAATTGGACAGTTAAACATACGATGTCTGTTTACACCATGTCACACTTCAGGCCATATCTGCTATTTTGTTGAATCACCGGGCGATGATCCAGCAGTGTTTACAGGTAACCCTCACCAAGTTCAGGTCCATTAGTGCAACATACACCATACTTATTAGAATATTACTCCTGATTTCTATTTGTACTGATGTGTATGTCAGTTTTCATTCTTGTAACTGTTAAAAATTCTTGTGATACTTCATTCAGTATAGTGAATTGCATGCCCAATAAATCAGGGTTTGATTTCCTGCAGGGACAAAGATCTTTTTGAAGCATCCAATCCAGCTCTGAAGCCCATTCAGCCTCCTATCCAATGGCTATGGGGGTGTCCTTTCCTAAGGATAAAGTGACCAGGGTGTGAAGCTGACCACTTACCTCCACTTAGTGCCAGGGTTAAGATTGTGTCGAACTATACCTCCATTACCCCATACATCTTCATGGCTTGACGCTTAATTAATCACAAAGACAAGTTGATCTTTTACTTTAAACATAAAAAATATTTGCACCCCTTGAACAGATGCAGACGAGAGTATGACAGTTGTAATAAACCGTACGTTAAATGCCAGAAACACTCATTCTGCGTGATGAGCAGGAGAGGAGATGGACAGGGGACATCCCCAGAATATACATGTAGCATGCATCATCTCAGTTTGATGGTGTATGCGGACACCATATAGGTAATTCATTCAATAATTTTATTTTTCCAGGGGACACCTTGTTTGTTGCTGGTTGTGGGAGATTTTTTGAAGGAAGCCCTGATCAGATGTATAAAGGTCTTGTGGAAACTCTGGGGAAACTCCCTGATCAAACAGTAAGTTGTGTTATTTATACATTTTTTGTTAATACCTTACTAAAAGAAGTATCCATTTATTGCCCGGGATATGGTTGTTTTCATTGTCATGATCCCAGGATGCAGTAGCTAAAACTTTAACAAATGAGTAACAGAGAAACAGGTTTTGACAGTGTTTGGTGAATAGGCCGAGTTGGATGACCAGTGAGGGTTGGATTCTATGTGAGGATGGAGACTTTCTCTCTTCCACATGCAGACCAAGTGTAGGGCCTAACCAGCTTCCTGTCCAGTGGGTACCAAGGGCTCTTTCCCATGAAATAGAATAGCTGATGTATGCTGCTAACTACTTATGCCATCTAATGATGAAAGTTAAGAAAGACTGGAGCTATACCTCCAAAGACATCTAAGGTTCATAGTGGGCTTTAATGCCAGTCTTTGCCTTCTGAGCTTGAAAAAGATTAATCTCTGAACTTCACTGTATACTGATGTTATTTAAAGGAATTATTTGTATGTAATGCTTCATCATTCTTTTTATTTCCAACTTTACCCTACCAACTACAATTAATTTGCATGAAAATTTAAAGAAGGCACTTTGTAAATGGAAATATGTAGAACTCCTTCTGTCTGTTGTTCCTGTGTGTGAAGTACCAGAAGACACATCAGGATGTATAAACAGCAAGGATTTAACACTTGATGTGCAGCCACGATGCACTAAATTTGTAAAGCAGGAGGTGTCTGACAGTAAATCTGTTTGGGGAAGTTGTGATGTCAGAAGCCTTCTGACAGGATAGAAGAAGTTAAAAGTTCTGTTCTTCCTGTGAATATTTCAGAGAGTGTTTTGTGGGCATGAATACACAGTTGGAAACCTGAAGTTTGCCCGTCATGTAGAGCCGAATAACATCGACATAGAAGAAAAAATGTCGTGGGCCCAGAACAAGCGAACAAAAATGGAACCAACAGTACCCTCAACAATTGGTATGTATTGGACCTGTCTGCTGACCCAATTCTGAAAGATTCATGAATGGCAAGAACAGTGTAATGCAGATATTAGTAGAGAAAATCAGTACAGTGGTAGTGGCTGCCATTATGAAACTGCATTTTTCCCACGTGCTGTATCTGCGTTGTATACGATTCTCATGACAAACAGCAGTTATTTCACTAAACGGTGGTAACAGGTTGGTCTTTGAAATGAAGATGCAGTACTCGTATGTTTTCTGCGATGTAGGAATTGAATTGTTATATATTATTAGATAGCATCACGGTTCAAAAAGATAATAAACAGTAGTTTGCCTTTTAGTTTTTATGGCCTCACTGTGTGGCCTACTGGTCAGAGTTCCTGGCTACTGATCCAGAGGTCTGGGTTCAATTCCCAGCACTACCAGATTTTCTGAGAAGAAGTGGGTCTAGAATGGGGTCCATTCTTGAGAATAATTGAGGAGCTATTTCAAGGAAATAGCAGCTCCAGTCTAGAAAACCGAAATTAACAGCCATGGGTATTCGTTGTGCTGACCACGCGACATCCTCTAGCTGCCAATGTTTGCACTAACTTCGCTGACAAGCGGTGGTTGCTCGGTCAGTATAGTTTGCTTGTGAACTAAAATCAGAGAGGTTTTTCTTTCAGTCATTGAACATGATAGCAGCTTCCACCCACTGTTACATGCTCTTCTCACATAGTGCAGAGGATACAAGGCAGTGCTTATTGTTAGAGAATGGCTAATGCTGGTCTTGTAAAAGCAGGAAATGGGTGGGTGCTTACAAGCATATATTTGCCTGAATACGTTATGTTGAAAGTAAGGCCTATGTGGTACGTGTAAGTTGGATTGTGAGTAAAATTCGTGAAGCAGATGAGTATTTCAGAGCTTCACTTTGTGTGGAAGGGATAAGAACTCTGCTCCATAAGATAAGATCCCTGTGGCTGGGTGTGTAGCTTTTGGTGTGTATTATATATCCTGTCTAAGCATCTCTGAGGATACATCATACCTTGTGTCGTGAAACAGGACCTTGAGGAGTGTATTCTTTTGCAGTGTCACTTAATTACTCAATGCCATAAATACAATTCAGAGTAACTATAACACAAAATGTTGAACACGTCGTTTCTCACAGTCGCTCCTTTCGTATTAACAACTCTCACTAGAATGTAGAACTGTCAAACTCTGCGTGCTGGCTAACCACTGCCTTCTGTCAGCACACACACCGTCGGCTTCCACTGCTCTCTGTCTGGGCACAACACACACTGCCTTGTGTCGGCATACACGCCGTCAGCTTCCACTGCTCTCTGTCTGGGCACAACACACTGCCATGCTTGGGCCTCAGCTGGCTTCTGATAGTGTTCCCTGTTGCCCTAGCAGCAGCAGCAGCGTCCTCTGTTACATCACAGCGGGAAAGTGTTTACTGTCTCGTTGCCTAGCACAGCTCCTCTGCTGTTGCATCACCGCAGGGAAGTGTTTACTGGCCTGTTGCCCCTATCAGCAATAGCGGCTCCTATGCTGTTACCCGCAATGTGTGCATTATCGCGTCGCACCGAGTCCACAATTCCCAACACCTTGAGTAGGCAACCGAACGGATATAAAAGCCCTGTATAAAGATCTTTGGTATGGCAGTTTTGGTTCTCATCCTATGTTGAAAATAGATTCTGTGGTAACTTTATGAATGATGTAATGATCCAGGTCACTGTCTGTGAACCTGGGCAGGCACACGGTGCATAGTTGGTTGAGGCACTGTGCTACAAGCTGGAAGGTCATGAGTTCAATTACTGATGAGGTTATTGGATATTTCAGTAACCCTAATCCTTTCAGCCACGCTTTGGCTCTGCAGTTGACACAGCCTCTAACAGAAATGAGTGTCAGTAATCTTCCTGAGGGTAAAGAGCAGGCAACACATAAGGCTGAAAACCTCACCATCTGTGAGCTGATTGTCTAGAGGATGTGGGAGCCTCAATTTCTCAACAACCCTATGGGCCTCCACATTACAGGGATACCTTGGCACATAAGGCTGACAGCCTCACTGCCACCTGTGTGCTGATTGTCTAGAAAATGTGGGAGCCTCGAAGTCCTCTTACAGGGATAAGGCTACCTTACTGGGGTAGCCTGCATCACCTACTTTAGGTAGCAACACTACTGCCATAAGAGAGCAATTGTGTAATTTTAACATTAGACAGGCCAGAGGGATCAGATCTGAGATGATGAAAGTAACCCCATTTTGTGTGTGCATCTGAGGGTTTGCCACACTGTCACTGGGGAACCCAGCCATTGTTTCATGTGCTGCACCAACTTCATTCCAGTTTCCAGATGTCTGGGTTAAGTTGTATTGTGATTTAATGAATTTGTTTTGGCCTTCAGGTGAGGAAAAGCGGATCAATCCTTTTATGAGGGTCCATGAATCAACGGTACAGCAGCATGCAGGACAGAATGAAGCAATTGCTACAATGGGATTCATCAGGAGAGAAAAGGACAGCTTTAAGGCTTAAATGTGTTCATTGATCCAGGTTTGCATGGTAATAATTGATGCCATTTATACATACAAGTAATTTATTTAAGGAAGAATGTTATAAGTAGCAGCATAAATCTGAGAACAGATCAGATGTGGTTCACAATATGATGTAAATTTCCTTGTTTTAATGGAATGTACTATCATCTAGTGTAAAGAATATGTGGTCCAAACTTCTTAAATATTGGTACTTAAGAATGAGACATGAAGCACATACTGTGTTATTCGCAAATTCTCAACATTTCTGTCACATATTATACCAAATGCATAAACATTCTACACTTTGCTTAACATTTACCATAATGATTCTAAATGCATGGCATAGTTCATCATACAGTAGTACAGGTACATAAGGACTGCTAAGGCTCCTCAAGAAAGTACTAAAAGACCCATGGATTTTGGTCAGATAAAGATGTCAAGGCCACAATGGTGCGGTGCTTCCAGCATCAAGAAATCCATCAACCCATGGATGAATGGGATCCATGAGGATTTTTTTTCCAGTGGCCTCTATTCCTTTGTCCATATTTTGAATTTATAAACAACCTCACATGTTAGCATTTGTAGAATTATTTTTAAAAGGTGAAATAGGAACTAGTAGTGTAGAACTGCTCACATGATGTGAGGCTCTTTCAAGACTTTTGCACTGTTCTGAATGTACTGTATACAGAATCTTTCATTTGTTACGGAATGGCATTGAAGTGATGTTTAAGTAAGGTAGCTTCAATATGGGAATATTTCGGTAGTATGTGAGATCTGAGGTTCTCATGGCAGTGACTGTTTTTGGGGATGTGACCCATGTGGTCTTGTAGATGTTTACTGACATTTTGGAGGAACGTGCTGCCTCTGTCTTCAGGGTAGAAGAGCAGGGTGAACATGGAGAAGTATTGTAGCACGTAGACCATTGCTAAGTGATGGCTTTGCAAACATGATCCCACCGAAACAACTGACTGCAAGAATGAGGAGTGGGTGTTCTGTACACAGTCCGTGCCAGTGGGTTTTTATAAATGGGATAAAGTTTAGAGCTTAGTCAGTTGTCAGATTCACCAGCCAGTAAGGACATAAGCAGAGAACATCCATTATCAGGAAATGGCTACTGAAAACAAATTGAGAAGACTTGGTGCATGCTGTAGAGCGTGAATTAACGATAGCCCTATAGTTACTATCTGTAAGTGGTCATTAAATCCAATTACCAATCCAAACCCCATTTATAGTCACTCAGACATGTGACAACTGGTGTCAGAAGTGGGATCCATTCATGAGCTTCTGCTGACAGCGGGTAACATTCAGGATCATCATGGGTACCTCCAGGTGGTCTTGGCTCTGTAGAGCCCTTCGAGCAGATGGGCCGCCGGACTCAGTTCTACCAGGCCACTTTCCACTCTGAGGGGGCTCGCCAGTGAAGCCATCACTCACTCCATCGCATTATACAGGTATTGCCTAGTCACTGGCCATTACCAGGCTGGGGCTCCATAGTGTCATGTCTTGTCCTCTGAAAGACGCAGCATTTGGCTGGCTAGGTCCAGACATGCATCATATGTTGTGGACAGGGACTGGGCCAAGTCAGTAAAGATCTATGAGACCATGTGGCATTACATACCAGAAGACATCAATCTGCATTGTAATAGTTGGACAAAGAGATTCAATAATGCACATTCTGTAGTTCAAACAAATCTTCCACAGTGAATGCCACATCTGTTACTTCTGGCAGTTACTGTCCTACAGTGCCCATACTTCCTACTATTAGATACAGGTAAAGGAACAATAACATCAAGTTGGGAAAGAGTTAAATAGTTCCGTTCAGTGTGACTAGTTAAGATTTTCTTATTTCAATTATTCACGCCCTTACATGTTTCGGTCTTCAGAGACCATCTTCAGAGGGACACCTTTACATCAATACAGTTAGAAGCCACTATTACAGTACATGTTCTAAGAGTTAAAATATATACATACAATATAAATAATATATTATTAATAGTAATAGTATATTATTTATATTGTATACAGGGTGTCCCAGGAGGAATGGACCAAACTTCGGGAGGGTGTTCCTTATGTTAAAGTATGCCGATATAACCCAAAACACCTATGTCCAAAGTTGAACGGTTACGGAGATAATGGCCCGAGAAGTGTCAAACTTTGACCGGTGTTACACACTTGTTGATTACAAAATACATATTAAAACTGGCAGGAATATGTGGATTCTGTAATGTTAATAATGTACGTAACATCAAACCAACTTGTGAGTGACGGAAAGCCATAAAATTGAAGTACAAAATACTCGCTCGCCATGTCATAATTGTCCTTAGG
>NW_019727443.1:643071-654674 GCF_002891405.2 Cryptotermes secundus
TATATATATATATATATATATATTTTAGCTTTTAGAATGTGTACTGTAATAGTGGCTTCTAACTGTATTGATGTAAAGGTGTCCCTCTGAAGACCAAAACATAAGGGCGTAAATAATTGAAATAAGAAAATCTTAACTAATCACACTGAATGGAACTATTTAACTTTTTCATAATATTAGTGTGATGGACCAGAATGAAACAAATCAAATTCAAGTTGGGATGTCGTCACTAGGTGGCTTCGTTCTACTGCTGTATAACTGCATTTCTACTGCATATTTCTCTTTTGATTTTTCATACATATCATAGTAAACCTGAAAAAATAATACCACCACAGATTAAACTGTATCCAGTATTTCATTCCTCAATTGCTCTAAGAGGAAAATGTGTTCATTGTATTGCATTAAATGCTGCCAGAGATAATTTAAAAGTAATTAACTCATACTTCTATGACTTACCAACAGTGGATTATTAAAAAAATTCCTAGCAGCATAAACGAGGAAACAAATTAGTACAGAGTTTAATGCTCAGTATTTTCAGTGCAGAATCTCTTCATTGTGATGTTATCTTACCTTCTTATCTTCGGGCAGCAAGGTGTTCCACTTGCTTGCCAACTGTCTGGTCAGCTCCTGTTTTGAAGGTTCCGCTTCTCCAGACTTCTGTTGCAGGCCAAGTCGCTCCATTACAATTGGACGCTGTTCTTGGCAGAATTGGAAAAATGGATTTGCTGGGCGTTTGGGTGCATTTGGATCACGTTCCACCTTCTCGTTGTTCTTGCCGCTCTTCCGTTTAGTACCACCAGAACTTGAGACCGTATTCTTTTTTCCTCCCTTGTCTGCTGAACTTGTGGACTAAGACAGTAATATGAATTTAGCAGTAATCTCCATGGAACAAGATTCCTGTGTGCAATTTGAGGTTTTTATAGCAGCAAAAATTTAAACTGAATTCTTGTGACACCATAATGATTCTCTACAGGTTTGTGACAGTGGTCAGTTTCGTACATAAGTATTATGTTTCACACTGTCCATTGTCTGAGGCAAGTTGACATATATGATGGTTCAGGAATTGGCAGTACCGTCTTTTAGTGATCTGTTATTATTGAATTGATAGATTTTTATTATGACGAATGGTGTGAGAGCTGGGATCAGATACATTCCTGTTATGACACTGTGTGGTCTCATAGGTCAATACCCACATCTGGGAGAAACATCCTGCCTCTATCTCCAGGAGGTGGCATATTCTTCTTGATCGCTGGAAACCACCTATGAGACTAGACAGTCCCACTATCTGAAGTAAAACGAGTGTTCTAAAGATGATTGTTTCTTTGAGTTGTAAAAAGAAATGTTTAAGAATGACTGCTGCTGCTGTCAGTGATGATCATGTACATTTTTATTAGTAAATGTAAGGTCTGTAACTGAAGTCTAAACTCTGGCCACTACAAAGCTTTGATGTCTTCTTTTTAAATAATTTCCTGCACACAAAATCTGCCTGCCATATATATGCAGGCTTGTAAATTCTTTAATAAAAGTAAAAAAAAAGTAAAGCTATCCCTGTAACCGGCCGTGAAGTCCCATAGAGTTGTGAGACGCTGAGGGTCCCACACTATCTAGACAGTCGGCTCAAAGATGGCGGTAATGTTGTCAGCCATACACGCCAGCCGCGCTTTACTCCCCAGGAAAATTATTTAATTAATTCCTGGTACTCATTTCTGTTAGAGGCTGAGTCGACCCCAGGGCCATAGTGCAGCTGGAAGGATTAGGTCATGAAAAGGAAATAATGTATTTCAATTACACTGATATAATATTCAATGCTTATAATTTTTAAGCAGTATTATTATTATTACGGTGTGTACAAAATAAGCAAAGTCGGGGAATGTTACACGACCAAAGTTTCCAGATTGTTTATAATGGCTATATGGCTGAGAAATGTTATCGGAAATATGAACACTCCCAGGTACCAAGACGTAGAACAGAGTTCCCGCAAGGAACCAATACAATGGTACTGTAACAGAGAAAGGGAAGTACATAAAAAGGCAACTAGCAATACATACAGGAAGTACTGTGAATATGCGGCTATCATGTCAGTACCATCAAAACTGCCTCAAGGCAATAAATCATATTTATAGCAAAAATAAAGTATTAGTGTATATATTATTGTTTTTTGCAAATGTGAGTTGTACAGCTGACTGAAGGCAGTCACTTGGGTAGTGATGTGAGACACACAAGACATAACTCCTTGCAATGAAATTATGAAGAGTGGTGCAACTTTATATGTGAGACACAAGTTTAAAGCTTTCAGTCCATAGGGACCAATTAAAATGATCTCTTCCAGTTCGTTTCAGTACTGTACCTTTGTTGTAGATCCAGTCCCAACCTTTTGGTGTTGGTTCTTGTCGGGTTTGACGGTACTGGGTGTATTAAGAGGCTCGTCTAGAGGAATTGGTAATTGTACATTGCGCCAGTTATCCCCACGCTGATCCAGGCGGTCCATTAGGAACCTGTTTGAAGATTATAAATAGAATTTTGTCTCAAATTAATATTGTGTTACACAGTTGATTGAAGATAATTTTATATCTGGCATGTGAAATAATATATATATGTGTATGTGGGTTACAAACAAGTTATGAATATACCATTTTTCCAGTCTCCATCTTTGTGTGAACAGTGTACTTACTTACGCTCTTTCCGTGATCTCCGTAGCAACTTTCTAACTTGCTGAATCCTGTGAACTAGTCGTTCATTATCCTACAACAACAAAACAGTATTATCCAGTGCAGCAGTGCAAAGGAACTGACTGCAGTGTAGCTATTTCGGTTCCTAATAAGAGACCTCCTTTGGCTTGCAGTTCTTCTTCACTGTTATTGTTGTGTGTTTGGAATACTGGATGATGGACAGGAGTCAGGTCAGAAATCTTGAGTGTTATACACCATCATCAGAACCCTTTTAAATTGACTTGGACAAACTGTTTCCAAATTATGCATTAATTTGACAATAATTGTCTCACAGATTGGAATTTTTGAGGTTATACTCGTACATCTCCCAAAAAAGTATATGGCTTTGATAGCTTGTATAGTGCTAATAAAGGGTTACCATAATGACATTATAGCCATCTGACTAATGGAGATCATTTTGAAATTTGATACTTGCCCATAAGGCCAGGATATGGCCTGCCTTTTGTGAAAAACAAGAGGTTCATCACTGTGATCATATCCACAACGTTTTTTAAGATCCATTTTAATATTCTCTCACTTATCTTTATGTCTCCCAAGTGGTCTTTCCTGCAGCTTTCCCAAATAAAATTCAGTATCCACTTCTAACCTCATGCTGAATGCCCATCCTCCTTGATTTGGTTACCATTCAAAAAAGTACAAATTAATGAAGATTCTCATTATGCAAGCTTTCCCTTACAGTGAAAGTCAAAGTTTTGCATCCATATAAAATGAGGCGGAACTAAAATTGTATATAGGCTAATCTTTATATTTATGGTTAGCAAATGGGAAGACAATTATGATCTCAATAATAAACCATTCCACAAATATAATTTGCTTTTGACTTCTCTGAATATAATTTTGATTTGTTACCATCCTCCCCAAATTCATGTATATTTTACACTACAGTTCAATTCATTATTCCAAGATGTCCATAAAATTCAGTATTCTAGATGGTACAACAATGGATTACTAGTACATATTTGAGCTACAACCAATAGTGACCACATAAAATCAGTAGAGGGCCAAAAATGAAAAATATTGACTGATTGCACATACACTGCCAGCCGACGTTTATTATACACGGGAAGAGAATGTATACAGGAAAATTGTGGTTTACTAAGGGTATGGAAATCAAATTTAATTAGGATTTTATTTAGTTACTTGCTCTAACGTAAACCAGTTCAGTTGCATATACTGTCAGCTGGAAAAAAAAGAAACAAAATTTAACCTGTTGCAGAACTTCACATCGTTCTAACAGTAGCTGGTATTTACGACGATATGTATCCACCTCACTGTTTTCAACTTCATCGTCCGAGTCGTCTGACAAATTATTTGATCCAGACACGATCATAGTTATTTTTATTCTGTTTCTAAAACGCTAATCGTATGCTAGCAACGGCTAATCCAGAACTGAAAACTTTTTTAACATAAACAAGAAATCGATTAAGGCACATGCAACTCGATAACTAGTCGACTTTAAATGATCGTACACACAATCGATATAAGTCAACAATCGCTTAACTTGGTACTGTTTGTGCGTGTCTGTGGGCTTATGCGCGCTATTCCGTGGTGGTTGTGGTTAGGGTATGTCACGTTGGTATGATTCGTGGTTTGGCGTATGCGCAGCCGTTTTGACGGTTCCTAACCTGCAGCGCGTGTTCAAGTGCGTGTAAGTGGAAACTCGCTACGATTAGGAATGGGCAACGGGCTGGAAAGTTGGGGTTCGACCTCTGGCAGGGAAAGAGAATTTTCTCCCCTCCCGAGGATCCAGACCGGCTATTGGACCTACGGACCCTCCTATCCAGTGGATGCCGAAGGCTCTTTCTCTGGGGGTAAAGAGGCCGGGGAGTGGTGCTGACCACTCATTTCCATCAAATGCCAAGATCAGGAACGTTGGAGTTATACCTCCACTCCACTTCTGTTTTCATGGTATGATGCGTAATAATTTATGCACAAGCACACCTTTCCCTTACCCGTTAGTAGGTTTAATTTCAGATTTAGCAAGGGAGTTGTCAGTTTTTGGAAATTGTTGAGAGAACTTCAGAGGTGCATATTTGCTTACAGTTTACTTTAATATTATATTGTCACGCATTGGGTATGTCACGTGACAAATAACTTTACGTGGGTCTCGGATTTAACGAATCTTTATTGAACACTCACTCTTACACACCGTATAATTATTATCTCTTGCAGTATTACTTGACTTCTGGCCCAATACTCCAATACTCAAGTATCCTTGGCCGTGGTTAGATCTCAACTGTCTCTGACGGCGGCTATCTCAAGATTGTCTCGTTCTCAGTACTCTAATCTTCTATACTCAATACTCAGTACTCAATGCTCTGTACGTGTCGTAAGCTCTGCTTATATAGGGGTTACGCGGACCGGATACCAGACATCATTTCTCGCGGTTCCGTTACCGCTGTTCAGGCAGTCCATTGTTACGGGAACGTGTCTCGTCTCATCCGCTGTTACTCAACGACAATTCGTTGCTACGATTTGTCGCTGCAGGAACTCCACGATTTCCACGTATTCGTTGTCGTGGGAGTGTCCGTTCCGATTGTAGCGGTTGTCACGGTGATGGACGTAAGGTAAGGTAAGGTATAGACAGTGTTCATGATTTTAAAGGAGATTCATACATATAGACCAAATACAATAACTGGTAAACGCAATTATGTAATGTATTATGGAGGCCTCAAAGTTTCTGCATTCATGCTCATAAATTCGAATATATACACAGTAGTAATAACATTTATTCTTTTCACAGTGTTCAGGTGTGGGCAGAGTGAGTGGACCAGTCCACCATGAAAGCCTTGCCTTTCATGTGGCCTAAATGCCCCATCACATTCAATCCCACAGCATTTTGGAAACAACGGATTTTGTTTTTCTGAAGATAAGCGTCACCTGTCGTCACCCACTATTATTACCCTCTGCAAAATGGCCGTGTGATTATGTGTAATAAATTTATATTTCTTGAGCTTTTTCTTTTATCTCATTACTGAACGCTTTTGAAATCTCGTGTAACCGTTCTTTGCTTCACACTTGTACATAAGGTACAGCTAAGGCCTTGCGAATTGTCCATGGCAATATTGTTTTGAAAAGGGATAATGAAGATGTGTCACATGTTAAAACAAACTTACTTGATTTTTTCGTATATAATAATTGAGTTTCAGTGTGTGTGGAGTACATGCCACCACCAAAAGTTAGATTGTGTTTGAAACTTTGCATTTTTCGTGGTTCTCCAGTAGCTTCATGAGCCGGGATACCTCAGTCGGTATAGCGACTCGCTACGGGCTGGACGACTGAGTGGTCGGAAGAGTCAAGAATTTTCTCTTCTCCAAATCGTCCTTACCGACTCTGTGGTCCACCCAGCCTCCTAGCCAGTGGGTACCGGGGACTTTTTCCCCGAGGGTAAAGAGGCCGAGGCGTGAAGCTGACCACTCACCTCCAGCTAGTGCCGAGGTCAAGAAAATGTGGATCTATACATCCTCTTCCCCATACATCTTAATGGCGTAGTGCTTAATTCGTTGAGCACAGGGACAACTTTCAGTATTTTCTTTGGGCGTTTTGTGTGCATTTGACAGTTTATATACCGAGGTCATACAAGGATTCTCACTTATTGACCCCCCCTCCCCTCTACCCTTCCCTATATTCCGTTCTTGGGAATGTTTCTTGTGATAATGTTTAACCATCGCCACTTGACACTGAGTGCAGTCTGGTAACGTTTTAGGGACACTTGCTGCTTCCATCTTCAGGGTACCATGAAATGTGTTCCTCCAAAACGTCGTAGCTATCCACCAGACTAAGTGTAAGATCATAATCCCTATTTACGTTGTCTCAGCCAGTTTTACTTGATACACTCAAATCGGTATAGTCGCCGATTTTCAAGTACCGGTACATTATTATGTGTTCACCCGTTCTCCTCTGCAGCATCAGGATTTCGAAATAATTCATTGCTGAAAGGGACTCAAATTTGGCGAGGAGAGCGTCGAGGTCGAGCAGTAGTTAGCATTATTACCGATTAAGACTCCGCTGTGGACAGGACAGGAATCCAAACAAATAGGTGGCAGTACTATGTACACACGACGCTGCTTTCACCAGCACAATTAGCCACAGCTGATAAATATATACTCGTATTCTATATTTTTCCAATAATCGTCTCAAGATGGCAGCACAGTCTGTTTCCATCTCAATGCTCCGTTAGTGTATTTGTGCACAGTAATATGAGACTATTATTGTAGTAGTGGTATTGAACGTTCGTTTCGTGGTGAAGCCTGGTTACAATCTTGTCGGCGTTTGTGGATCCAGTTACTTCCAAACTACAATTGCAGGTTACTATATTGCCTCATACTGTTCGAAGTTAGTAATAAGAAACATTACGCAAACTATGCAGTGACCGAAGTTAAGATTACTGCTAAGCATGTTAACTAGAGCTCCGACACGGATTTGCAGGTCGCAGGAAATGTGTCTGACTACGAGGCCGTTCTTTTTGTTACTTAATGGTACTGTTACATTTCTAACTGCATAATTGAACGATAAACAGCTCACGAAATGTAACATAGGCTACGAGGCTGACACTTCCTAACAGACAGTTCCGAAGTTAAACAATCCATATTTATCATTCAGTCCAGAACCTTTTGTCTTCCGGTCTGCTGTCTAAAAACATAAAAATTAGAATATAAAAAACTATAATTTTCCCTGTGGTTCTGTATGGGTGTGAAACTTGGAACATAGACTCGGGGTGTTGAGGAGAATATTTGGACCGGAGAGGGATGAAGTGACAGGAGGTTGGAGAAAGCTGCATAATGAGGAACTTCATAACTTGTACTCTTCTCCAAGTATAATTAGAATGATCAAGAAAAGGAGGATGTGGTGGGCAGGGCATGTAGCACGAAGGGGGAGACGATGAATGCATGTAGGATATCTGTGGGAAAGCCAGAGGGAAGGAGACCACTGGGAAGACCAAGGAGTAGGTGGGTGAACAATATTAAATTGGATCTTAGAGAGATAGGATGGGATGGTATGGATTGGATTGGTCTGGCTCAGGATAGGGACCAGTGGAGGGCTCTTGTGAACACGGTAATGAACCTTCGGGTTCCATAAAATGCTGGGAAATTCTTGAGCAGCTGCAGGATTGGCGGCTCCTCAAGAAGGTCTCAGCTCCATGAGTAAGTAAGTAAGTATATATATATTTACGGTATGCCCATTGTCTGTAAAGCCTTTAATAAAAATACTTCTAAAAATTTTTCCCCCAAGTATTTTCGTGACAATGATATTGTCAATATAATATTTATTTCTTCCTGTACGATAAAAATGTGTCTTAAGAGAAATCACATGTTGGAATCACTGAACTCTGACTGCGTCGCAGAAAGTTAACAATTATTTGACTTCACTGTCAGTGGAGTGCGGGAGTGAGTGCGCCATTGTTAGCATTTCTCATCACTGAGGGGCAGTTTTCTAAATAATTTTTATAAACACCTAAGTAACTCATTTAAAATGGACTATTAAGCATTCCAGCGAAGTATTATAATTATTTAGCAAGCTAGTACGATGTGGTTTATTAAATCGAGTCGATTCTTTCGCTAAGAACCCGGATAGGTGATATTCTGTGCGGAGCCCTGCTACCTGTCTCGTATCTCAACATCGCTTGACCTGCCAATATCTATTTCGTTTCATTCCTTATAAATGGATTATGCAATTTGAACACTAGAGCAAACAATTTCCGATTTTGATTTTTAACAGTCGGGCACTGTTGGCGGCGGTCCAGAGGGGTTTGCATGTGTGAGGAGCTGCTTCAGTAAACGCTACGAGATAGCCCCCGAGTGGAAGAGTGTTTGCTGTTGGCACTCTTCTGCAAACACAGTCTATTATACGGACGGAAAGAGTTTTGGGGCTAGGATTTCCGTAATGTTTCCGAGTTTGTAGAGAGAGACTCATACCAGTATTTACGGTAAATATCTGTCACTAGATGGCACTGACATACATAAACAGTTTCGTCAGATCCTTAAGACTTCAGGTTTTCGATAGTGAAGATCTGGGTTATGAAACCGTGTGATCTGGTGAGTGAATATCAACGCTTTGGTCTGAACGAAGCACTATGATCCTCCAAACGGTGGCACCCACCTAGCAAACTGCGTGGTATTATAACATTTTTACTCTGAGGATAGAGGCAGTATGATCCTCCGAAACGTCGGTGTCCACCTACGAGATTACATGATGTTATAATATTTCTACCCCGAAGATGGAAACAATAAGTATAGTTTTCAAAGACCCACTTACCGCACTATACGGAGTCATAAGGCAGAATACCGCAATATGTGTGAAGTCACGTAGCTTTCTTTTTCGGATGTACGAAGCATTGCTACCAGTGACACAACCTACTTTAAGCCTGAAATTCGTATCGATGGTTTTTCAAAATTCAGTTACTTGCTCACAGAAATCGCTGTTTCCATTACAAGGATGGTCGTATCAGTGCTGTTTTGTGAAATTCTGAGAATCATACGAAACTCGTAAATATATTCCTCCGTGGGAAGAGCATGGAATTTTCACACGTTAGAACAGGTGGTGCATGACAGTAACCGTAATCTTTAGAAGGCTAAATCACCATAGCTTTCATCCTCAGACAGGTTTCTGAAGATATAAACAGCCTCTCAAGTCAGTATACAAAGCGTATTCCAAAAATAACTCCGGTCTGCTGTTTCACAACTTGTCAACAAGCACACTTCATCTTCCCCCACCACCTCCAACAGAAGTAAGCTTATGATCTCGCCTCGACGGTCAGTCGCGTCGTGAACGGTCGTGAATGTCATTTGTAACTGTTAGATCTCTGAAAATAATTTGTTTTGCTAGTATAATTTTCGTGATTAATTTTCCGGTCTTTTGAGGTGTGACACCGTGTATTTTCGGGTGTGAAGCGGCCGGAGCGTGAAGCTGAACACTCATCTCCATCCAGTGCAGAGATTAAGAATGTATGGGATCTGTACCGTCACTCTTCCGCACTTTGTGGCGTGGTGATTAAGGGCAAAGATAACTTTACATTTACCTTTAGCGAGAAGTGGATTGATATTCTCCACACCAGATGTGTAGTTAGTGGCCGCATCCAAGAAACGGAGGTTGACTTCGATTGAACCAGAGTAGAATAATAATAGAAAAGTGTTCATATTTTCCGTTATTAATATTAGATTTATTTCCTTTTTTCAATTTCGATTTTTTCTTCAAACCCTTGAGGGAGTGCAAATACCTGGCTTCCCATCCCCCCCCCCAAACTGCCGGTGCCTATTTGTACAACTGAAAGAATGGTCCTTAAATTTGTTGAAAGCCTGCGCGAACGAACATGGTCGTTGTTGTACTGCTTATGTACGTGTATGTCGTCTTAATTTTAGGATGAATTGGCCAACTTCCGGCGCGATCCCAACAAGTTGCAGAAAGCACGTATGAACTTCGTCATGTTTGTCTCTCTGTCCTCGTGTTGTAACTGGGGAAACCACTGGACGGATTTTAATAAAATCTGATATCAAGAAGTTTCGCTAAAAATTGTTTGTACGTTCCAGTTTTGGTTAATATCGGACAACAAGAGAAGACACTTTACAGGAACTCTTACTCGCGTTTCTGCGCCATCTCGAGGCGTCAGTCGCTAAATGTTTGTCAAAGATGAAAACATTTTGCACAGAGTTGTAGAGAAAAATGAAACACACGTTTTATGCCCGATTTGCTTTTTCCGCAAGTCCCACAGTTTTCGAGATAAGCAAAGTTGAGAGAGCTCACGCACTGGGTGGCTAAGTGTAACAATTGATTTCCGACTGCCGTGTCGTGAGGAAGCTCTACCAGCATTAGCTTTGTAATAAGGATTATATAGGTACAACATGTAACGCGTATAGCTGGGCAACGGCGTGATAAACACCTCTCTTAAGCGCATGCAACAATGGGACGCATCTTTATAGCTCGTTGCTGGGCAACAGTCAGCGCGGCAATGAACTGGCAAGATAGCTATCACGTGACTCGTTTTCAGTGTGGTCCGCGCCATGCCCAGTACTAAGCAACAGAACTGTAAACACGTCTAAAATAATAGGTGTTCTCTATGGGGGCCGTGTCTAAGGTTTATAGGGTACAGTGAAGGTCGTTTGCATTCGTTTTGGCTCGAAACCAAGACTTACCGTCAGTCGCAATGTGACTTTGACTTGTTTGCAGTCACTCATAGTTGAGAAGCCGTGAATCAAGGACTCGAAGGAAAAGAGTTGTGAGGATTCAGCTGTGAAGTGTTGACGGACATTGAAGACTTTATGTGCTATAGTTACAGTAGTCTTGGGAGTGTAAGAACTGATTGTAGTTACGACTAATGAAGATCCAATAAACCGATTCAACAATCCAAACCCGCGTCTTAGTCACTGAAACACGTGACAATATTATTGTACGGATATTTGCCTCTTGTTAGATTTCGTAGTAGGGAAGATATGATGCGAGCCATCTGTGTGATCGCTTTCAGACTTTGAGCTGTGTTATCGGTTATAGCCCCGAATGAACTTCAGTACCATTTTTAATAATAATAAAAAATAGCTCCTCTCTCAGACATCGGCCTCACTGAACTAATGACGGGGCTGACTAATTTTATAAATGCACTACTGGGCTCTTTCTCTCTATAACTGTGCTCCATGAAACCACAAGGTTCTACGATTTAACCCTTTCTGGCATAAATTTCCTACACATTACGTCTCCGCTACGAAGCCCAACCGGTTAATGCTGTTTAGGGAAACAGTCGCTGTTTATTGTGAGAACCATACGGAACACACAGACACTCTGTGGGCAGAATGCAGAGTTTTAGTATGTTCAGTCCGTACCTCACAGGAAACATTACGTCTCCGCTACAAAGCCCAACCGGTTAATGCTGTTTAGGGAAACAGT
>NW_019727443.1:654833-665136 GCF_002891405.2 Cryptotermes secundus
GGCAGAATGCAGAGTTTTAGTATGTTCAGTCCGTACCTCACAGGAAACATTACGTCTCCGCTATAAAGCCCAGCCGGTTAATGCTGTTTAGGGAAACAGTCGCTGTTTACTGTGAGAACTATACGGAACACACAGATACACTGTGTGGGCAGAATATTAAACGAGGTGGTACATAGTTACCATTGTGCCTTAAACTGATAAATGTAGTTAACTAACTGACTAACTCCAGTGACTATATTCTACCTTCAGAAGCTGATATGCGCACAATAACTCAGTAAACTTCGCGCCTTTTATGGAACCCGAAGGTTCATTACCTTGTTCACAACTCGAACTTCATTTCTTGAAGTTACATTTAAATATCGTCCCATCTGCTCCCAGGTCTTCCAAGTGGTCTCATCCTTTCGAGTTCTTTGCCCATTATTCTCTGTGAATTTCTCATGTCTTCTTTGCATGCTACGTGTTCCACCCATATGATCACTCTTGATCTGAACTAATAACGTATGACTAGAGGACAAGTCACGGAGCTCCTCTCTGCCTTCTCCCTGCCTCTGCTGGTCCACAGGATAAATTGATGCAGTCACGGATTTGCCAAGTTATCAGTACGTGTATATCTCTGTGGACTGTTGTGAACACGGCAATTTAGTGACCAGCTGAGCGAATATCAGTTCCTCAAGAAGGTACTCTTCAGATCTGCTTCCAAGGTGAATAAAATACATATCTTATGAAAGATATGTCTTCTGGAATGTGGCGCCGTGTAGCTCTTGTGTGAACCGACGTTTCGGAGGAACGTGTATCCTCCATCTTCAGAGTAGGAAAATCTGCGAGCGAGGAACCAGCGTGAGCAGGTGGCTACAGACATATCTTATGTTCGTAGCGTCTGTGAGAGTACGTCATATCTTGAGTAGGCAGTCTCAGGCGAGAAAAGTATCGTGGGTTCGAATCGCCTGTATGGATATTGAGGTTCTGATCGTATGTTGAAAGTAGGTTCTGGTAACTTTGTGATTGATCTGCGGCACCGTCTCATAGTGACGTAGCCTCAAAGCTGCTTCAGATGCAGTATAGGCCTGTTAGGATTTCGCTATGTCACATGACTGTTCGAGCAAACAGCGACGGGCTGTTGCCATCATTCTGTCAGACGCTGAGCACACAAACACTGGTTTCTGCAGTGCGGATCAGCAGACTTGGAACTGAGCAGACCAGTGACTTGCTGCTGAGCATAGCCGTTCTTAATTTCGGGACCGATTGTCATATTTTTGTTCTTTCCCAGACCACTTATGTGTTCTGAAATGGGTGGGACCTCCTCTTCAACAAGAGGAGGGTTGTGACTTCTATTGTCGACTCTTCGAACTGAGGCTCATCAACGCGATATTATTTATTTGCGAACTAACGAGGTGGGAGCCATCTTTAGTGTAGGGTCTTGAAATCTTGAGTGGTGTATATATTCGAATAGAGGAAATAAACTGTGAGAATTTCACTGACAGAGTCAAATATATATTAATTTTGAAAATGAAAAGTCGAAAAGGTTGTTCTTTATATGTATGTAAACAGAGGCATGCAGGTTTGAGAAGGGCGGGCAATGGAACCTTTGCCAAGCTGAAGAGGCGACGTTTACGAAACCACTGCTCTCCTTACGAACCCAGTAAGGGGTTGCTGTTGCAAAACTGAAGCAACGGAGACAAGCACGGTTGCCTGTGCAACAAAAGCACGACGGCGCGATGAGGTACTGCAAATAACATTCGAAGTTTCAAATTTTCGAAGCGCCAAATTGACATGCTGTTCGCTTTCCCTAGTTCGTCTACCGGTGGTAGCACTGTCTTAACGCAGATTTCCATCTCCCCACATTTTATGAACACACTCAAAATTAGTCGACCAGGAATCTTCCTGGGGGTAAAGGGCGGCCGGCGCGTAAGGCTGACAACCTCACCGCCATCTGTGAGCCGATTGTCTAGAAAATGTGGGAGCCTCGACGTCTCACAACCCTATGGGTCTCCACGGCCTGTTACAGGGATAATTTACCTTTACCTTTACCTTTACTCAAAATTAGTTACCCTTCCTCTAATACGTAACTTCTTATGGGCGCAATTTACTTTTAGAATATAAAGCTTTATTAGCACTGAGGTAGTGCGGCATCTGCATTTAGCGGCTTGCTTGATGACGACGAACCACTGCGGCTAGCCGCTTACAGAATCTCATGTTATATCGCGTCAAGTGTTAAGATTATTAGCGAATAAAGAAGGAAAGACGTTGTGTGGCCTAGTCTGAAATCCTATCGTGTAACTTTCCGGGAGGGACTGAGAGAAACGTCGAAAAATCTTATTCAGAATAGCAGGTCTCAGGGGCTAGATTTGGTGCAAGGACCTTCCGAATAGGAAGCAAGAAGAAAAGGAAGGGTGAAGGTAACATTATCCTTGTGGTTGTTACGTCACGTGATCTTGTACAGTATACGCTTTCAGTTGCTAAGATTATGGCGTCGGAATAAGGAAACAGGAACTGGGGTGCAAATCTTTGAGGTTATGGGAACTTGTCATCATCATCATCATCACTGGCATGACAGCCCTTCGTGAACCCTGGCCTACCTCAGGATTGCTCGCCGTTCTTTTCTATTTGATGCTACATTCCTCCAGTTCTTTGCACCCAAAATTCTTATGTCCTGCCACACACATTCTTCCCATCTTAACCTTGGTCTTCCCACTCTCCTATTTCCTTCTGGTTTAGTATTAAGCATTTTCTTGATGGTTCTATTCTCGCCGGCACGTATTGTGTGTCCAGCCCATTCAAGCCTTTTCACCTTTATAAATCCAATAATGTCTGTTCATTAAATAGTTTGTATAGCTCATGGTTATACCTCTTCCTCCATATTCCATTTTCTTCCACTGGTCCACAGATACGTACATCTCAGGATCCTCCTTACGGGAACTTGTATCAATGTGAATTTATGCACAGAAATTCGTACAGTCATTAGAACAGACGGAAGAAACGTCTGAATGCAGTGCGGAACCAGAGCATGACACCAGTGATAAGCCGAGTGAAACAAAGACGAAGAACAAGCATATAAAAATGTCAAGTTCTCTGGTCACGGGCAGATCGGTTCAATATTCTCATCACGTCTCTGACCTTACATAGAGTAAGGGTCAGTAACAAGCCATAAGATCCAAGTATGCGACAAGCTGCAGAGATTATGCCTGGCAGAGAGTGAAATATAGCGATTGCAGCAGTTCACACGCTTCCAGCGCTGGCCGCGAGGAGCATTTGGATGGCGTGCTATTGTTGCAGTTTCGTGTGCCGTGAGTAGGCCGCCTGCATTCTTTTACTATTTAACCTAAATGTCATTTTAAAATATTGTACATATTGCAGACATCATTATTAACTGAACTGAAAGAATAGTTGTGAGATCAAGCTGTACAGAAGAATGTTTAACCTGCATTTGCTCATTATGAAGTTTGTAATTTGTGGATTTGGTAATAGTGTCTTCTGATTTCTCGAACAGCGTTTTTGGATTTTGATGTTTTATTTTTAGGAAACGGGTCATAAAATTAAAGTAGAACTGTTTTATTGTAGACTTAACAGTGTGATTGTCTTATTACTTGATATTCACGTTACATGAAAGTCCTGAAAGAACATTTGATACATCTGTGATGGAGATGCAGGTCAGTTACATTCGTGTATGTTGATGTATGATATATATATACAGTCATGTGAATTCTGAAGTGGAATTAAGATCTGAAGTAATCAGAAACAACTCTATATCAACTGATCCTATTCATGTTTCTTATTATTAAAGAGAGAATTGTCACGCTATGAGTAATCTAGCAGAGCAAGCAGTGCTGGTGGATACATTCAAGGGATTTTAGCGGATTCCTTCCTCAGAAGTAAATATTCGGGCAGCTAGTCAAATTCTCCGCCCCTTACGGAACCCGAAGGCTCATCGCCGTGTTTGCAAGAGGCGACAGCTGCTCCCTGTCTTCAGCTAGAAAGCTAGATGAATCCAGTTCAGGTTTTGGCCTTCTTTTATTTACGACATATTGTTTTTTTTTCGGGTGAGTTTCTGTATGAAACAGGGGTACCCGGTAGCGTAGTTGGTTGAGGTATTGTGCTACAAGCCGGAAGGTCACGGGTTCGATCCTCGATGAGGTCATTGGATTTTTCAGTTCACGTAATTCTTCCAGCCGCATTATGGCCCTGGGATCGACTTAGCCTCTAACAGAAATGAGTACCAGGATTTTTCCTGGGGGGTAAAGGGCGGCAGGCGCGTAAGGTTGACAACCTTACCGCCATCTATGAGCCGATTGTCTAGAAAATGTGGGAGCCTCGACGTCTCACAACCCTATGAACCTCCACGGCCTCTTACAGGGATAGCTTTGCCTTTTTTATGAAACAGCTGTAAATAAGAAATTATATTGAGATTTTGACGGAATTAATTTTAGCATGGAACGTAAATAAATGCAGGCGCAGGTTTCAGTGGGCAAGAGCCGAAAGAAACGCATGTTTTCATATTTCAGTGTCATGTCATGTTATTGTAACATTGTTAGTGTAAATTAACACTATTTTCGAGATACTGTGAGATAATAACGTGAGATAGAGTTGCTTGCTTATTAAGTATATTGAGACATATTTAGATAAAAATTGTAGATACTAGTAGGCGCAACCTATTTAACCTGTCCTTCGTTAATTTGGCATGTTATCTTCAAGATAACAATGATTATGGAATAATAAAGCCAGTTATTTGAATGATAAGAAAATCGCATAGAATGTCACAATCGCTTGGTCAAACTCCTGCTTCAAATTAGCATGGTCCTGGGTTCAAATTCTGGTTTAGAGACTGACTGTCGTGACTCAGGATTTTCGTGGTTTCGATTAATCCCTTCAACCAAATCCTAAGATACGTGTATATCTCACGTCAGGCCACTACCGCTTCCATCAACATTCTCTCGAATTCGTTATCCTTACTGATTCTATCATTGAGCGCTGTTTAGTGCAGGTTGGAGAGGCGACAAAACCAAAATGCACGGTGTAAGCGTCAGCCCCGCTGTAAATGTGATTGTAGGCTGTCACGAAGCCAATATAATATACACGTAATTTTGCGTCTTATCGCATCAGCAACTGATAATTGTACAACCTGACATACTATGTATATAGGAATATAGATGCTTATATTTACAGGGTGTCCCAGGAGGAAAGGTCAATATTCTGGGAGGTCATAATATCGGTCATTCTAAGCAAACAAGTGTATATGTACATGTGTCCTATTCCGAACGGTTTCCGAGATAGAGCTATTTCACTGTACAGTACACTGTACACTGGACAGACGAGCAGCACGCCATGTCCTCACACGAGTTGCACCGAGATAGAGCTATTTCACTGTACAGTACACTGTACACTGGACAGACGAGCAGCACGCCATGTCCTCACACGAGTTGCACCGAGATAGAGCTATTTCACTGTACAGTACACTGTACACTGGACAGACGAGCAGCACGCCATGTCCTCACACGAGTTGCACCGAGATAGAGCTATTTCACTGTACAGTACACTGTACACTGGACAGACGAGCAGCACGCCATGTCCTCACACGAGTTGCACCGAGATAGAGCTATTTCACTGTACAGTACACTGTACACTGGACAGACGAGCAGCACGCCATGTCCTCACACGAGTTGCACCGAGATAGAGCTATTTCACTGCGCAGTACACCGTACAGACGAGCAACACGCCCATGTCCTCACACGAGCTGCAAAGTGCATTGGTGTTGACGGTGGAATTTTCAAAAAGGTATTACACTAGGTAAACTGTACCAACTTTGTCACTGAACAGTAAATACCGGTATTAGAAACATTACGTAATGTCTCTTTCTTATCAACAGTTTTGGAACTCCACAGTGAAATAGCGCTATGTGGGAAACCGTTCGGAATAGGGCACATGTACATATATACTTTTTTGCTTACGATGGTCGATGCTATGACCTCCAAGAATATTGAGCTTTCATGCTGGGACACCCTGTGTGTGTACATGAAGACTTTATGTTTGTGTAATGAAAATTTATACATCCATTTTACGTTCCCTTAGAAATTACTTTCACGTCTTACCCATTTGTATTGCATTATCCATTTTACAATTTATGAGTACAGTTTAAGAATTACCTATGTAGGTTTCGAATACGCGCAAATATCTGAAGACTGCGTAGCACCTCTAATCACGCCCACCCACTCGAAATGGGACAGATCAGAAATGCGTACAAAAGGGAAATCTGATGAGAAGATACCTCGTGGAAGACCTAGGCGTAGACGGGAAATTAATGTAACGGCATACCGTAAGGAAGGAGGATACTGAAATATAAATCGAAATGGACAGTTTTGGGATTTTTGTTTCATTTTTCAAACCTGATACTCTGATATTTGAAGGTTGCAAATAGCAGCAGTCTGTGCCCATGGATGATCTACAGAGGCAGTGAAACGCTATTTCAGTACTGATAAATAAAGTCAAGTAAAACATTTGCCGTTAAGTTTACAGGCCAGTGAAGTCACGTGTAAGAGGCTGATTCCGTGAGATGAAAGCCTGATGACTGACGTATTTTGGTGAAGTACTGCCATGCTCACGCATCTGAGTCTTCTGCGTGGCAACTGATGAGATGTACAGTCCTGTACTGTTTCTTAAACTGTGGTTAACTATTCGTAATTTCGGGTTACCATGGCAACGGACTGTCGGGCGTTAACAAGTTGCATGGATTTAAGTTACCTAGTATGTCACGAACGAGCGAACATCTTTTGTTTGTAGTAATGAAAGACTGACCTGCACAAATATGATCCCTTTGTTAATATTTCAATTTTACTGTTGATTTAAATGGGTCATTCTTTACTGCGTGGGCGCTCGCTTGTAACTTGTACGCTCGCCGCATTTCATTTTATTATTATCTTGGACAGTAGTGATGCTGTGAAGTGCTGTGACAGTTGGTATACGCGACGTTTCGGAAACTGGACCCATTAAAGGCGGTAAGGGTGCATACTCAGTTTGCCTGTTTAGAACTGGATATTGGCACAGAGCTGGTTGTGTTCTAGAAGTACTGGGTTTGAATCTCTGCCGCGGTACCTGCTACTTTGAATTTTTGTTGTGATTTTCCTCAGGAAAATGCCGGGATAGTATTTCTAATTTATTATTCACCGATCATTCTACCGTTTAACGGTGCATGATACGAGATACTGACAGTGTCATTAAACAAACCCCAACAAGTGGGTAGCTGTGTCGTGCAATATCAGTTCATGTCACGCGTGCTGCAGATTACCAGCCCTTATGTATTTAATATGCGAATAGTGTCCAGAGTTTACACTCCCCTGCAACACCCGATCTGACCGGTTGTAACCGGGCTGTATTACATCTCGTGCCGAGACACAAGCCTGGATTAGTTGAAACGGTCATCTCTTCTGTACGCATATTGATGAGTGAAGTGAAGTAGCTGTCATGCTATTTAACCCTATAAAGCACAGTGGTCACTGTATGTACCACCTGCTTTAGCATTAAATTAAGTCCCGGTACTGCCCACAGAGTGTATCTGTGTGTTCCGTACGGTTCTTACAGTAAACAGCGACTGTTTCCCTAAACAGCATTAACCGGATGGGCTTTGTAGCGGAGACGTAATGTTTCCTGTGAGGTACGGACTGAACATACTAAAACTCTGCATTCTGCCCACAGAGTGTATCTGTGTGTTCCGTACGGTTCTTACAGTAAACAGCGACTGTTTCCCTAAACAGCATTAACCGGATGGGCTTTGTAGCGGAGACGTAGTGTTTCCCCAGCAAGAGGGTTCGAGGGGAGTGGGCAAACCAGGCGCCTGCCCTCCCACGTTTCCTTGTTCTTTTTAAAGAATCCTATTTTAAGAGAAGAAAAAATTGCGAAATATTAATAGTAGAAATTAAAAGTGACTTTTATGTTGGTCTATTCCAGTACTCTTGGGCCATCAATAAACGTAGTTGCAAGCTACCGAATCGTATGTCTAGAGCACATTTTCTAGCTGCCCCTGTTTGGAAAACTGACCCCCTTCCGAACGTGGGAAAAATTCTGTCGTCGCCTATGGCTCCAGTAGCTTGTCTCGCCTACGAAAAGGAACTTCGAGTTGTGGCATTCGCTTCGTTCAAGGTCTGTTGTGTCCCATTTTGAAGAGTTATATAACTAATTAGACTAAGAATAGGGGCGATATGTAGACGCGCTAACGAAGCGTAGATGAGCACATTGCCTTTGACAGGATTCAGATCTCGGTCCGTCTGTTACGTAACTGGCTCTGATGCGGTTCAGTTGTCAAATTGTCTCCTGGATTACAAAACCTTGTCACGTAGCATATACGTGTATACTTACCAACGTTTCATAGGAGTCCGCTGCCACATGTTCACTTCCACCCTGAAAATGGAGGTTGTGTGTTCCTCTGCCATCTGCGGGACTGCACTGTTTTATGAGCCAGAGAAACAGTCTTCATAGCAGTGTGAACCTCGAACCAGTTCAGCGTTGATCAGGACGATTACAAAGCTTTGGCTGTACAACCTGACACTTTGAAGGCCTGGGTGTAGATGTAAGGATATTATGTTCTGGGAATAACTAGTCGCCTACTTTTCTTTGATCGACACGGAGCTCATAGAAAACGAAAAAGGAGGGACACACAGACACACACAGCTAGGTGACCACATAAGCCTCATATCCCTAAAAATTAGGGGGGCTACACAGCTAGATGGACAGACAGGATACACAGACAGACAGCAAGATCTTCCCATAAGCCTCCTTTCATTTTTCAAAAAAGGAAAGTGGGCTAAAAATGAGTATTGAAGGAACATGGCGAGAAGGCTCGGGCTGGATTAATCTGGCTAATAAGAGAACAGTGGCTGACTCTCGTGAACACTGATGAACCGTCACGTTCGACGAAAGAGGGCGCTCTGTAGAGTTCGGTTCGTAACAGTCATTTTGCAGAGCGAAGCTTTCATTGTTTCGCGCGCCACCCTTGTGCCCACCCCATGTACGTTTCTGCACGGCATTGGCCAGCCCCATGCGTGGGGCCTATAACTGTTGCGTCTCCTCGTCACGTTCGCCCAGCCAATGGCAGCTCTGCGCTCCGTCTGCCTTGAGTTTCAGGTCTCAGCGCTCCGAGGCACAACGCGGGTTCTCACATACTGCAGTGAGTCATTCTATTCCTGAATTTATAGCCCTGTAGATGCTGCCCGTATCAGAGCATTGCGTCGTCTTGTCTCGATTCATTTGTATTTGGAAAAGAAATGGGCAGTGACATCTGTTGAACAGTTTATGCCACTTGCGGGTTTCGGCGATGCAGATTTGGTTGCCATGGAAATGTGAGCCCATAAACACGGAAACAAAACACAATCGGGTTAGTGAATACACAGCAAAGAAACGCCGAAACTATCCTTTGGTATCTGCACGTGGCTTCTTATGAGGCCACATCTCATATGTAAATGATGGACTTTATTGTGTGGACATAATCCGACAACGCAAGGCACACGCGTGGATAGATTTACAACTATCAAACATGGCGTAATGTTTGCTGTATGTCGCTTCTTCACGGCCAGTAAAAGGTAAAAAAAAAGAAAAGAAAATGTAAAAGTTTCCCTGTAACAGACCGTGGAGGCCCATAGGATTGTGAGACGTCGAGGCTTCCACAATTTCTACACAGTCGGCTCACAGATGGCGGCGAGGTTATCAGCCTTACGCGCCGGCTGCCCTTTACCCCCCAGGAAGATTCCTGGTACTCATTTCTGTTAGGGGTTGAGTCTACCCCAGGGCCATAGTGCGGCTGGAAGCATTAGGTCAATTTAAAAATCCAACTCAGCGGGACTCGAACCCGCGACCTTCCGGCTTGTAGCATAGTGCCTCAACCAATTACTTCTTCACTGCCAGTACAAAACAAATTCCCGTTGCTGAAGCATAAGATCTCAGAGTTAAATTGCGTTAAATATTAACGAATGCAATGAAGTCTCACTGGAGGAACTTGTCGGGGTAGCCAGTTGCAAGACCGAGATTCGAATTTGGAACCCCCCGAACACGAAGCGGGGATGTCTCTTGTGATTATGCCGGAATTACAGCGGCTGGAAAGAAATTCTTGAGAAGAATAAAGCCCATACTAGACCCAAATTTCGAAATACGAAAGCAGTTGGATTCAGCATGTCTGCAGACCTTCGGAAACAGCTGAAGAATTACAAAACGCATGGAACCGGGGGAGTCCTTTGAAGAGACAGCTAGGCGGATGTGGCCGGATAGGGTCTGTAAGTGGTCCACTGCCTCACTACTGGATTATTATTATTATTATTATTATTAT
>NW_019727443.1:665211-774382 GCF_002891405.2 Cryptotermes secundus
TAAGTAAGTAAGTAAGTAAGTAAGTAGTAGTATTAACTTAATGGAGCTGAGCCCTTCTTGAGAAGCCACAAGTTGAGCATCTACTCAAGAACTTCCCAGCATTTTATGGAACCCGAAGGTTCATTACCGTGTTCACAAGAGCCCTCCACTGGTCCCTATCCTGAGCCAGATCAATCCAATCAATACCATCCCATCCTATCTCTCTAAGATCCATTTTAATATTGTCCACTCACCTGCGTCTTGCTGGTTTCTACTGGTCTCTTTCCTTCTGGTTTTTCCACCAATATCCTACAGGCGTTCGTCGTCTCCATTCGAGCTACTTGTCCTGCCCATCTCATCCTCCTTGACTTTATCACTCTAATTATACTTGGCGAATAGTACAAGTTATGATGCTCATTATTATTGTTATTATTATTAATGTTGTTGGGCCAGCATAGTTCAGTCGGTATAGCGACTGGCTAAAGGTTGGACAGCCGAGGAGCCTGAGTTAGAGTCCCGGTAGTGTCAAGAATTTTCTCCTCTCCACGGCGTCCAGACCGGTTCTGTGGTCCACCCAGCCTCCTATCCAATGGGTACCGGGAGCTTCTTCCTCAGGAATAAAGCAGCCAGAGCATGAACCTGACCGCTCACCTCCAACTAGTGCCGAAGTGAAGAAAACGTGGATCTATACATTCACTCCCCTTACGCCTTCATGGCGTAGTGCTTAATTAGTTAGGCGCAAGGACAACTTCACCTTGCTTTTTATCTCGTTCTTGTGTCACACGGCTTTAGCCCCGCAGCACCGCATTTTGTGCAGCGGGCTGTCTAAGTTGTGCGCCTTGCCTGTCTCTAAAAGCCAGGACCCCATGCACATCCAGTTGCTGTCAGCGTCATTAAGTAAACAATGAAACCTCGGGAACACTAGCCAGCCGGGCGACCGGTGCCGTTGCTGAACTCTCGGCACGCTGAGCTGGACAGGCACCTGTCGAGACACATCTGCGCGAACCTGCCCTGGAAGTCGTGTCATTTCTCTGTGAAGGTGCGAGCTTAGCTTGCAGTGTTGTGGCAGTCCCCGTGGCTTCACAGTCTGGTGATCTCACTGCATTAATGTTCAGCTTACCTAGTTTTTTGTCAAACGTCATTAAGCACTGACACCATGGGTGCCCTCGGAATTTTTTACAAGGAGTACGGGGCAGTCGGAAAATTACGATTCTATTAAGGAACGTTGAACGCTTTGTATTCAGAACAGGGTACTAATTACAGCAAATAGTTCTATAGTGCGAAAGCCACATTTGTCCGTCGCAGTTTCGTTGCTTGGAAACCGTTTAATTCATAAAGCGATCACTTGGCAATAAATACACGTAATATTGGCCAACGGAAGTACGTATATATTCATACTAATATTCACACTAGTTACGTAGTTCTGTTATTTAAACAGATTTTATATTAGGAAACATTCGGGCAAATGGGGAATGAATGTGTTATCTGGATTGAAATGGCTCGGGATAAGCTCTTGTGAACACGGTAATGAGCCTTCAGGCTCCATAAAAAGTGGGCCTGTTAGATTCTCAAGAAACACCTAGCTACACGAACTAGGTTTTACTACGGATGGTGTAAACTCTTCAAATATAGGATGTCCGGATGAAAGATATCCAAAATAAAAAATTTATATCTCGGAAAGTAATTGTCATACACGTATCCGGTTTATGTCACCGGAAAGGAAAACCCTGCAAGTTTTTTTTTTCTTTTTCATAGTCGGCTTACGCGCAAGCGCCGCCACATTTTTGCCACCATGCTAGGAATCACCTGGACAGAGAGACGGCTGGGATATGAATTCGCAGAGGTGGACCAACTGCTTGGCCTTCTAGGTCGCGAGATTTAACCCCAGTGGAATTTTTCTTGTGGGGTTTTGTGAAGAACAGTGTCTACCAGGTTAAGATCAACGACCTGCAACACCTGAAAGCCCACATAAGGGACGCTGTGGCTATGGCAACACCAAACATGCTTCAAGCCTGGATATTTGTCGTGCCACCAAGGGAGCCCACATTGAAATTTATTGAGAAAGTTATATACTCAGAAAAAAACTTTCATAGTTTCCCATTGTAATGGTGTAACCCATTAATGTGTATAATAATTTCTTTTACTTTGGATACCTTTCATCCGGACATCCTGTATTTTCTAATTTTTTGCTTTATTATGTTCAGCACCTCATATGATGTCAGCAAATCACTGAACGATGCTTCTGTTCCACAGAAACCATCCCGACAAACACAACTGTCACCGCTGACGCATGGCCGGCCGTTCCTACGTGTCTCTTTCTGACCAGATCAAAGGTCAGCCTTCTTGTCCCCGACACATTGCTTCCAGCAGAGAAATCAGAAGCGAGACCAGTCGCAAGTGCGTGCTGCTCGATCTGTCAGCTCCGCCATCAAGTGGTAACTGTGCCTTTGTTCGGTTTAATTCAATTACGTCATCACGTATGAAGTCAACACTGGAAGTCCTCAGTCGAGGTTTATCGGAATGGATTGTAGCGTTGGGAGTCATGAGTCTGGCGAGCAGAACTCAACAAGAGGGCCTTCTCAGTTTCATTTCGGAAGGACCGCTCGTTGCACAAAAAATGTTAAGGATGTTGTTGTTGACAGAAATGTGATGATTCGTGGTGATCGTGTTTGTGGTATGAATGGGCACTGTGCAATCCGGAGCGACGCCAAACAATGCGTTGATCTGGTTAGCCATCTAAAACTGGAAAGAAACCATAGTATTAAAAGAAGTGTCCAGTTTCATGAGGAACCTTCTGGAGTCGTCGCCAATGGCGTCACCGCGCTTGAGGACTTGCCGTTAGCAGACCAAGTCTCTTCTGCAGTCAGCAACTTGCTCTTGACCAGAGGAAGCCTCACCTCTACGCCCAGTCAGTGTGGGAATTGTTTCAGTGATGGAGACGATACGGAGGACGAATCCTCACTGGAGGAACAGTTTTCAGATCGCCAACCACCGGACGGCGGTTGGGGTTGGGTCGTGGTGGTTGCTGCTTTCGTCACGAACCTAATCGCCGACGGTGTGACATTTACATTTGGAATCATCTACGTGGATCTGTTACGTTATTTCGGGGAGGGGAAAAGTAAAACTGCGTGGATTGGTGGACTCTTCATGTCGATGCCGTTAATATCAGGCCCAATCGCTAGCTACCTAACGGATCGTTTCGGATGTAGACGCGTCTGCATGTTTGGATCGGTACTTTCCGCGTTTGGATTCGTTATTAGCTCGTATGCGGAATCCATAGAGCTACTGATATTTACTTTCGGCATCGTGTCTGGTTTCGGCTTGGCGCTGTGCTACGTCACTGCCGTGGTTATTGTTGCGTATTATTTTGAGAAACGCCGTTCCCTAGCAACGGGCCTGTCCGTGTGTGGCAGTGGTATAGGCACGTTCCTATTCGCGCCACTGACAACGTTCCTGGTCACGGAGTACGGGTGGAGGGGTACAACATTGATTCTTGCGGGACTGTTCCTCAACATGGCTGTGTGTGGGGCGCTGATGCGTGATTTGGAGTGGACCAAAGAGAAGTCAAAAGCCCTGCGCAGAGACCGATTACAGAAGAACAGAGATAAGCGGAAAAGCAGAGCCTACAACCAGTCGCTGAAGACGGCTGTTTCCAGCTCGGCGCCACTTACTCAGAAAGAACAGCCCCAGAGGTTTCCTGACGCGGCGGAGTTCAAACGACTGCTTCAGACAGGAGAAGCTCAAGGTAAGGAGGCTCCACTGCAGCGATGGCCGGCCACACATTTCCATCTCCTCTTCAATTATAACAGCTTCATAACTTGTACTCTTCTCTAGGTGTAATTAGAATGATCAAGTCAAGGATGATGATGTGGGCAAGGCATGTAGCACGAATGGAGGAGAGGAGGAATGCATATAGGATATTGGTGGGAAAGCTAGAATGAAAGAGACCACTGGGAAGACCAAGGCGTAGGTGGATGGACAATATTAAAATGGATCTTAGAGAGATAGGTTGGGATGGTGTGGATTGGATTGATCTGGTTCAGGATAGGAACCAGTGGAGGGCTCTTGTGAACACGGCAATGAACCTTCCGGTTCCATAAAATGCTGGGAAATTCTTGAGTAGGTGCACAGTTGGCCGCTCCTCAAGAAGGGCTCAGCTCCATGAGTACTGTACTTTAATTATAACACCTCAGCTTTCTCAAAATTCCTCCACAGTTGTCGGATTTGAGGTTGTCACAGATGTGGCTGTGAAGCCCACTTGCTATGTCGGCCACTAATTGGCCTATTGTACCAGCCCCGGATGATGATATGATGAGTGTGGAGCAGTCGGTGGAATGAGAATTGGCAGGGGAAACCGAAGTACACGGAGAAAACCTGCCTCAGTCCCACTTTGTCCACCAAAAATGTCACATGACCTGACCCGGGCTCGAACGCGGGCCTCCGCGGTGGGAAGCCGGTGACTAACCGCCTGAGCTATGGCAAGGCCATCTTTGAAAGGTTAAGCCTTTTGTTCAGTTTTGAAACCATTAGGTTGGCAGCATGAACTTGGATAACATGGCGGCAAATTTAAAAGTTATACAGTCGCCCGTTTATACGTAATTACGTCAGATAGTTATGCTTGCTTTTGAATTATTATTTTATAGGCTGTATGCTGGGAGACGTATCAGGAAGAAAGACTGAAACATCCAGAATTGGAATGGAAGAAGCAAAACGCCAGTGCAGTTCAGTGCTGAACTTGCCAACATTCATCTGTAATGGTGAGAAGGTTCCTTTTGAAGTTTTGGAACGTCTGACTTCAGATCAACTCTATCCGAGCCTTCTGGCAGGATCGCGAAGCTTCAGTGACAGCGGACGCCTCCATGAAAACAAACATTTTGCTGCCAATCACACAGCGCCTCCGTCCCCTCTAGTCATCATTCCACATCCGTCCCTCCGACGCGCGTCTTGTATCGGTTACCATGACAGAAAGGCGGACAAGGAGTTGCCCAAGAATGCAACAACTGAAGAGGCATATTTGTGGTGGTTAAAGAAGATTCAGGATTGTCACCATTGTCATTATCACCATTCCAGCAGGAGAAACTCAGCCTCACACAGCAGAGACTTAAAATTTCCTAGGTGAATTCATTGTCATTTGATACATATCAGTTTTCAGTAATTCCTTGCTTTTATCTGTTGTTTTGTATGCAGGCAAATGTGGGTGCCACCAGAATTTTTTTCCCCAGTGGTGGGAGGTTCAATCAAACTGAGGCTGAAGATTTATTTTTACTGATTGCCCGAGAGTATTCAGGATAAAAGAATAATTTAAAAAGTGTATTAATATTCTGTGTATTGCTTTCCTGTTTTATTTTTTTTATATCAATTCTGGGTGGGGGCAATGACGCCCCGCCCCGCGTCTGGCCCCGATGGGTGTGAACCTTTGCCTCTCACTTAACCCCTTGGGACCTTCTGTAAGTGACATGTTCCATGGCCTTGAGGATCCATCCAACAATTTGAAGCCTGAAGCTAATCTGAATAACATATACAAATTGCTACTTCACAGAAAACACACTAAGCCTGTATTTCAAAGCCCAGCCAGTTATTGCTGTTTAGGGAAATAATCACTGTTTCTTCCAAGGATTGTACGGAACAAGTACTGTGTAGTCAGAATGCAGAATGTTTGAACGTTAGGAAGGTTTGTGGTATATGTAGTGAGTGCCAAGATTTCAATGGTTAAATACCCAAAGGCTGAATCAGATCCTTGACGTAGCTCTTTAACTGTTCACTGGGCCCACAGGTCAGGCTTGTTGATGTACAGTGATTTAGGGGAAGATGTGAGAGAAAGAGTTTCTTGATTTTCTCAAATCTGACTGGCCAAATGAAATGCAGTTCACAACATAAAATTCAGACATCTGTAAGATCCACAAATTTGAGCTGATATACATGCATCAGTAATGCTGCATATGCTCTCTGGATATAAAATAAGTAAGACAGTTCATATGAATATGTGCCTTGAGGCCTTCCTCTTAACAGTTATAACCAGGGCCTGGATTTTGATGACATGTCATCTTTTTTTCCTTGTATCCTATGCGATTCTCTTAAATATATAAATCTCGGATATGAGCTGCTGGTTACAGAAATGTAAATTTTATAGGTCATTTTTTCATTTTGGGGGTAATTTTTTGATAAATTTTTGGACACTTAAGGGTATTTCTCGTCATTTTTGGCCATTTTATGGAATTTTTCTGAAATGTGAATAACATAGAAGCGAAGTGTTCTTTCTTTTCTCCTTTAGGTCATTTTTCTGGATTTTTTAATATTTTCAGATCATTAAAATCCGGGCCCTGCATATTACATTTTTGGGTCATATTTTAGGTCATTTTTCTGGATTTTTAAATATTTTCAGGTCATCATAATCTGGGCCCTGGTTATAACCATTAGAAAATGTTAGCTCCTGTCATCACATTCTTGGGGGGGGGAATAACGTTCTGAGAGAATTTCGTTTGTGTCACGTGGTGATTGTAGAGGTCCATTTGACATGAACTTTCTATTGAGTTTACAGTAACTGTTTGTCCTACGGAATACACAATTGTTAAGCGGACAACTAAGTATCCCTATAGTTATGGTTTCTTGGCTGTGTCATGTTTCCTCCTCATACTAAAGTATACAAATTACTGCCCTAAAGAAATGTTTCCTTTTGTTTTCATTTCAAATAAAAAAATTTGATTTGAAGCCCCATTGTAGCCCCTGGAGGTGCTCAGTTATATTTTATATTTATTACAGACATTCTCTGACATACCGTGGTGCAATGTTGAACTTGAAAAGACACCGCCAGCGTGCTTCTTCGTGTCCAAATATCTATCGGAGTCCCACAAACACAATATCCAGCAGTGAAGTTGAGGTATGGCAAAATAACAAGAAGTTGGTAATGTTTCAGATTTTTTTGTTTGTTTCATAGCTATCACCTAACAGTCAAAAATCCACATTTATTGAGATTGTCACATCAGTGGATATTAATATTATGGTTTCCTGGGACGCGACACTGTGCAGCCTGGTAGAAATTTATAATATTATAATTTTCATTTTGTGCATCCTGTTGTGTTACAATATACAACTCTTTATTGACCATCACAACACATCAAACAGAAAAAATCAAGGACAGTGCCCAGCTATGGTTTCGCTACATGTTTCAGCCACTAANATATTTCTTTTATATAAGAATGTATAGGAGGCGCATGATGTTGCAAATTAATTAATTGTATAGTTGGTGCCTCATCTTACAAAGAATTGTCCATACTGTATGGAAAGTAAACAATATATTATATTATTATTAATATTATATTCAAGCATCCTGCTGCATTGAGGCTCCACTTATAGTCTATCAAATGTTCTGTCTATAATGCAACACTCAGTAACACTCTTCTGTTGCCTGAAGATGGCCTTATAAGGCCGAAACATATAGCATTATAATAATGCATATATTTTAATAGTTTTATATAACATCTTATGCACATAACGACCACTGTGTGATATTAAAGTGTGAATCAATGTTATTGATTGTTGCATTATAGATGGAACATTTGATAGACTTAAGTGGTAGAAATTTACTGACATTTGCAAGGAATGTCACCCAGTTTCCTTCACTGGTCTTTGGTCAGTGTTCTGGACCTACACAATTGTGTGTCCAGGGTTTGTAAGGATTGACGGACAACAAAATAGGAGATGCATAAATCTACTAAGGCTAAAATCGAGGCTGCAGTGTGTGATACTTGTTTCAGTGGTTTGCTGGTTTCTATGATATATGGGACTTAATGGTGGATATGGTGGATGTTTCACACTTTGCCGACATCCGCTTTGTGCTGTTTGCTGTTTCTAACTTCCTGCTGTACTCGTGGTACCACGTGCCATACATGTTTCTGGCTGATAAGGCCGGTGAGATGGGCTTCTCAGAAGATGAGAGTTCCAACATCATCAGTTACCTCGGCATCTTCAACACAGTTGGTGAGGTAAGCACAGAATTGAGATGTTGCATCATTCGTAAAACACAACTGTATAAGTTTGAAAGACTGCAGTCTTCTGGGATATGACACAAGTGGTCCAGTAGATATTTCCCAACATTTCAGAGGAACCTGCTGCTACCATTTTCAGGATAGAAAAACTTTTTAGTAATATATGGAAGGAAAGACACTGATCGAGGCTGCAGTGTCTACGATCCTCTGTTTTGTGTTGTTATATGTTATTATGAGTACATGGATCTCTGAGTCTTCCAGGATATAACACCATGTAATCCACTGAAAGTCAACTGACTTTTTAGAGGAACATATTGCTTTCATCTTCAGGGCTGAAGAAAAAAAAACGCCAGCATGAAGCAGGTAACTTGCTCATTTTCTGCTTGGCTTACACTTTGATCCTGAAGATGGAGGCAACAACATCCTCAAAAAAAGTCGGTTCACTTTCAGTGTCCTGTATAACCCCTCATAAGCCACAGGTCATGCAGCTTAATCTCCATTTGCAGATTGTGCTTGGTTGGGCTGGGGACCAGCCTCGGCTGAATGCAAGTATGATTTATGCCCTCTGCATGGCTGTGTGTGGCATGATGACAGCAATCATGCCATTTCTCACATCCTACACTGGACTCTGCATTGTAGCCGGAGGTTTTGGCCTGTCCATTGCTGCGAACTACTCAATGGCATCTATCATTCTAGTGGAACTGATCACACTGGAGCGATTCACCAATGCGTATGGTCTGCTACTTCTTGTTCAGGGACTGGCTAATCTTGTGGGGCCCCCTCTAGCAGGTATGAAGTCATTATGCTTCACATGAAAGGTGAAACCTCTTAGGTACTGAAGAGTTCTATCTGCTGGGATGTAATGGCATGTAGTCTGCTGAAAGTCATCTGATGTTTTGGAGGAACATGTCAACTGCATCTTGCTGGTTTCTTGTGTGCCATATTCTTCGACCCGGAGGTACAGGTGACATGTTCCTCTGAAACATCAGCTGACTTTCAATGGATTACATGGTGTTATATTCTAGAAGGCAGAACTCTTCATAACCACTGCTGTGAGAATCTCAAATCCTTCTCCTAAATACTGCAATGTTTAACCATTTTACTTGAGCAGTAGATAGTAATGATGATATTGTACTGTTACTGAGTCCATCATCTGTATTTTGGAAACTGCATCTGTTTCCATCCTAAGATGAGGTCAGGAATTACCTACTCAGTTGGGCCCATTAGACTATTTCTGTGAATATAATATTTTATTATTGAAGTGAAATTGTCCTCCCTAAAGAAAACAATAACAAGAATGGTGTCTTCAGTAGCTTTTTATAACCACAGTTTGTGTTTGACAACACTGTCAAAGTGCCAGGGCAGTGGCCTCGGCACTCAAAAGGGCACTTGGGTGCCACCCTGGATATATATCAGGATACCTTGTGTGTAATTTAATGTAGGTTGGCTGTACGACACGTCAGGGAAGTATGACCTGTCCTTCTATCTGGCTGGACTCTTCATCATCCTGTGCGGTGCTCTTCTCGTGGTTTTGCCTGTCGTGAGATGGACCAAGCGACGGACAGGAGCAAATACTAATATATTCAGCACAACATCACTGAAAAGGAATGGACTTCCACAGCAGAACAATCTTATTTGCAAAGAAGATGGTGATATAAGATCCACAAGCCTCCTCTCAGCTTGCAGTCAAGAAGGAAATCCCGTGTGAGCATCTGATACAAGCAACAGTAAATTCTGATAATGTGTACAAGTAATTTTGTATTTTCCATATCACAGCATTGCTTACAATCTTGAACACATACATAAAAACTTCAAAAGCAACTTTTGGCATTGTGTTTATGTGAATGTTGGTAGTCATGAGCTCGGCAAGTAACAAGCACTTTGAACTTGTTTACATAGGCCAGAGAGGCTGAGAGGGGAATATAACAATAAGCAGAATGGGAAACATGAAGTGCTGTCATCCCCACCATCCCTGGGACTTCTTTCCATGGCCTCAGTATAGCTGCAAAAGCATCTTTAGGCAGATTTTCTTGTCCACTTTCGGTCTCCAGACTTTTTAAGTGAAGTGTATGGACACTATAATATATTAGTGCTTAAAACTTTTTAACATTTTTTGGTCCTGTAAAACGTGATTAAGAATAAAATGTCATGGTTGGTGGTTAACACTCCTGCCTCATATTTGGGAGGTCCTGAGTTCATATTTCAGCCCAGAGATCTCCTATTCTCACTGAAGTCTATTGTAACCCCCTCAATCCCTCCAGGCAAATACTGGGACAGTACTCCAAATTAAGGCTATAACCACTTCCTTTCCAGCTCATTATTTCATTGATAACCCCATCACTCAGGACTGTGTACTTTGTGTTCTGACAGCATCATAAAATAAATCATAAATATTACTGGAAGTGAAAGGCTCTCATGAAATTTTAACTGTAAATTTAAATAAGGACTTCAGTACTGTCTCTCATTGCAATCTATTTAGCCAAAGCAAAACAAATTTGCTTGATTTTAGCAGTCAGATGCTGGGACAGATCCATTATTGAAACGTTATTGTGTTCTTAACTTGTGTTGCTACCCTCAGTACTCCTTAACTCTTTGACTGGCGCGAAGGGTATTTAAATCCCACCCCTGTCCTGGCAGGCACTTTAAACCTTATGTCGCTAAAATGCATGTAGTTACTTTTTCCTAAATAACTTCAACAAAAATTGGTTTTTAAAAACGAAATTATCAGGAACTAATTAAAATACAATATTTTATGCAATAAATGCCTTTCCATACCTCTTTATTAGTTTTTCTTCGTGCGATAAACATTAAAACATGAAAGTTTGCAGAGAGCCACACCACAGCCTGCACACATGATACTTGTTTCTTTTCTAACCTTGTGCTTAGCACTCACGCGACATTTTCTCAAGGCAGCATTCTTCTTATTGTTACTGGGAGGAACATGGACCATTTTGTGAATTTTCAAGCCACACTCTAGACGATTTACTGGCTCTTTCACTGGTTGTCATTTCAAGGTCGAGGGCGGAGGCGTTACTGCACTNACCAGATGCTGGCTGCCCTGCTTTCTCCCTAGAAACACATACTGAAAGGTAATGTGTTTCTTTAAAAATTAGGTGAACCAAGCAAAAAGAATTCGTGAGGACATACAACTAGAAATGCTTTCGAACAGAACTCAGCTCAGACTTTCCAAGAAATCATCAGACATGCCAGCCACATTTCAGGAATATGTGATGATGCATATGTTTGAAAGCAATAGCTTCAAGTATTTTACTTATTATAATAATATCATGAGATTTTAAGAATACGGTCTTCTGGATTGTAATACCATGTAGTTTGGAGAGGGCCTTACGTTTTGGAGGAACATATCACCTCCATCTTCAGGTTTGGAGAGTAAACCAAGCAAGAAAACTCTAGAAGCAGATGGAAAGCTGAGCTTTTTCTGCTGGTTCCTTGCTTGGCCTACTCTCCAAACCTGCTAGATGGAGGTCATGCGTTTCTCTGAAATGTCAGATTGTACAAAAAAACTAGTAAGAACATAATATGGATCCATATGTGAATTAAGGCACAATTCAGTTAACTACTGCTTGTATTCATCATGCGCCTGATGATGACCCAAAACAGGGGTCGAAACATGTAGCGTGAACAACAAATAAAAACAAAATGTTGATGCATTGGTGTCTATTTTGTTGTTCTTTCAGAAGTACTGTTGTGTAGACTGCCCTTACTGTATATATCATATATCCTACATAACAGGAATTAATTGACTATGGAAGGTAATGTCTCTCCTGACCTTTTCAAACCGTGAAATTTCATTCGTCTGTGTAACACGTCAGATTTGACTGTTAATACTCAAGGTTACTTCTTGAAATGACCACATAAACTCATCGCAAAATATTCGTTTAAATTTACAATCAGAAGCATTTCGAACTTGCCATCTTGACCGCCATAGTTGAAATGCCAGTTGACATGATCCGTGCCGACAGACAGCCGATCACAGCTGTACTCGCTGTCCACGCTGTAGCTGCTGGTGATCACTGGAATCACTGGCGTTGGCTGATTCACAGGTCTCTGCTGACGTCAGAACCGGTCAGAACGAAGGCGCGCTCGGTATGATAAAATGGCGCAGTGTTTGAAGTGAACTTCCTGTTACTTAAAAAGAGTTTAGCGGTGGTAAATACTTATTGTGTTATTAACTTAAAACACTTATTAGTATACTGATTAAGATGTCAATATATATTACTTTCAGAATAAAGTGCGTAGTCTTTTCTGGTTCATCGTCGTAAGAGAAGTAACTGTTTCAAACAGTTGTGTGCAGAAATGTTGTTTTCCTAGCCGCTGTGATCAACTGTTAATGTTTGCTAAGTACAAACACCAGCCAACGTAGGAAAGTACATCGCCGCAAGTTTTACATGGCGTGAGTACAGAACAAATTCTTTTTCAGTGTTACTTTAATTAATATCAATAATGTGTTCAGAGTTTTAGTTCTCATTCCAACTCATACGTTATGTTTGGGTTCATTATATTACAATACAGTTATAATAATGGTCAGTGTTCATGTTCGGAATGAATATATTGTGTTCTGCAAAACCGCTGTCATCCATGGTGTAACATAGTGTTCAAACTGTTTGTTCCTTTGTGAGCATTGTATAAATTTTCCCAAGTATTTCTTTCTTCACCTGAGCATATTCATTTCATATTATTTGCTACACTGATCATGAAGTTTGTAAGGTATGATCCTGTGAAATCCAAGATTTTTTTTATTGCTAGTGGGGTGGGACTAAGTCCCTTGTATTGCGGCCACTTCTGGCCTATTGTACCAGCCGCAGATGATAGGTGAGGGTGATTGTGGAGCAATTGGTGGAATGAAGATTCACAGGGGAAGCCGAAGTACTCAGAGAAAACCTGCCCCAGCGCCTCTTTGTTCACCCCAAATCCCACTTGACCAGACCTGGGATCAAACCCAGACCACCGTGGTGGGAACCCAGCGACTAACCGCTTGACCTGTGGCACGGCTCTGAATTCCAAGATAGTCTTGGTCTCTTCATCATTGTTATGGTTATCCTTATCCTTATAGTCCATTTGGTGAATAACAGAATGCTGGCTGTGGAAGGTGGAAACTCAGTCTTTCTGTGATGATTTCTTTGGTAGACTATCTAGTGAAGGTCAGTGGTGGTGTAAAAAAACACATCTTTTCTGCTTCAAATTCTGGGGTACCTTTGGTTTAGAATCCGAATTCCACTAGCATAATTAATTGTTGCTCTTGATATGTTTTCTGCAGGTATAATGTTGTATCAGTTGACAGTTGTGTGTCAAAATTTGTTCCCATTTTACCATTAATTTTATTGGACTCTTGTAACTTTATGCAGTTATCATTTTTCAGTTCATTTCAATACAAATAAATGCCTTAAATCACATTGACAGCTTGATGCACATAACAGTTCTAAATACTGATACTCAGAACATTGCTATGACTCCATATTATTGTACAAACCTAGTGTCTTCAAGTACTGAACTGCATGATTTTAATGTTCATGATTCTGCATAGAAATGTGTTTATGGGAATTGTGAACATGGTGCAGTAAGACCATTCCACATAAACCCTGTTTAAAAAAAAGAGGTAAAACTATCCCTGTAACAGGCCGTGGAGGTCCATAGGGTTGTGAAGCGTCAAGGCTCCCACATTTTCTAGGCAGTCAGCTCACAGATGGTAGTGAGGCTGTCAGCCTTACTGACTGGCTGCCCTTTACCCCCAAGATGACTTCTGGTACTTATTTCTGTTAGAGACTGAGTCGACCTTAGGGCCACAGTGTGGCTGGAAGAATTAGGTCAATTGAAGAAATCTGATTATCTTATCGAGAATTGAACCTACAACCTTCCGGCTTGTAGCATATTGCCTCAACCAACTATGCTACCACATGCCTGTAAACCCTGTTTACTGTGGAGTAATACAGTATGCACATACTTGTAATTCATTATAAGCCAGAAATATGGTAGTGTATTATTAACCGTTTAATGCCTGAAGTTCAGCCAAATGAAGTTTGGAATTACTGAGTTTCTGGGCTTTGTCCAATGTCTAGTAACCTAAGAGAACGCAACGTTTCAAGAATTGGATCTGTTTCTACCCTCAGGTGAAAGGGCAGGAAGGCACCTACCCATTTAGGTCCATTAATTAGAGCTAGACTCAACTGTTGGACCTGCTGAAATATTGATCCTTTTAGAATATTAGACAATGGACAAAGTCCAGAGCCTCAACATTCCTACTTCACAGAACACACACTGCATCTCCAGTACAAAGTCTATAGGGAAATAACTGATATTTATTGTGAAAATCATATGAAACGCATAATACAATGTCTGAGAAAAATGCAGGGCTTTTGAATGTTAAGGCAGGTGGTAGATCTCATGAAACAAGTGACTGCGTATGATCACACTTGAGAGGAGAATGCAAGGGGAAGTACTAGTGTGGGGGGCACCTCTTACAGTTGCCGAACATTCGACCGAGTGGGCTCATCCATATTTGTGACTTTGCCCAGGAAGAGAATAAGATTTCTGAGTACATGCCATCAATTGTTGTGCAGGGCTGTACATTTAGTTTAGTGTGCTTTAAAGAGCCAGTTATTCAGCTTAAGGGCAGTTGATTTCTACTGTATTGTTCTGTCCTGAGCCAACTAAATCTAACCCACCACATAAAAGTGTACCATTTTCTTAGGATCCATTTTGGTTACTGTTCTTCCATCCATATGTTGGCCTCTGAAATGGCTTCTTGCATGATTATCACCAGAATTTGTGTATGTGATCTGCAGTTCCCACAGTAGTGAAAATTCATACTGTGGTCTTCTTCATTATGAGATGGTGTAGTTTGGTAGCTGGAGACCAGGTTTCAGAGGAACTTACTGTTTCCATATTCTGATCCTGGAGAACTGTGAAATAGCCTAATATGAACTGTCTCAATAATGTGGCCCTTTGATAGGAAGAGTCTGCGCATCTCCAGCATGCACTGTTCAGAACCACTGCTAAAATACATCCCTTTCGACATGATCATGAGCTTCAAGATCACACCCTGTGTGTCTGTGATCAGTTCCCTTATCCTGTCAGCTGTTCTATATTTCAAGTAGCTGTATCCCAGTAGGTTCCGCTGTGGAAATTGCATACTCATTTCCCATTTCCTCTGTTATCTGAGTTACGTGTCCAGTCCATAGTAATCTTTTTAGTTTAGTTCACTATAGTGACTGGAAGATCGGATAAATAATGCACTTCATTGTGCTATGGTATTTCTATTCCCTGTCATAGCTCTAAATATTCAGTAACATGCTGTTAGATTTCTTAAAATGACTACGTAGGAACAAGTATTGCTGTCTCTTGGAACCAAAATTTCTGACTTTTTGAGCCATAATTGCTATTTTTTGGTACCAAAATTTCCATCCTTTGGAACCTGTATTGCTGCCTTTCAGAACCAAAATTGATGCCCTTTGAAACCAGTATCACTGTCCTTTATTTTGAAGAAGAAAACTTTAGTCTTCCACATGCATTTATAATATATAAAAGGAACTATTTTTTTTCATTGGCGCTACAGCCCTCATTTGGGTCTAGGCCTACCTCCATGAAACTCTCCGTTTCACTTCGGTTTTACTAGATCTTAGACATATGGTAGGACTCCTTGGGCGGGTGATCAGCTCATCACAAGGCCTCTACCTGTACACAAACACAGAAAAATGCATACAAACATCCATGCCCTGAGTGGGATTCGAACCCATGATCCTGGCTTCCGAGCGAGCGAAGAGAGTGCATGCCTTAGACCAAAAGGAACTATAGGTTTTTTAAATAAGGGAAGATTTTTAGACATTCTTTTAGATTGAATTTGTTTGTATATTTTGCAGTTCGTAACTAGACGTATACTTGAAAACACACTTGCATAACATGAAGAATTAAACAAAACTCATTTTATCATCAACAAAAACATTGTTTTATACCCTGTTCTTGTTTTAACCACATAATGAGACCAATAAACCCTATTAGATCACCATTTGATATTAAGTAATGATGTTTTTTATGATGAATGCAGCACCTAACATGTAAATGAGACAGAATCTTTACTTGTGCACTACTGGTGAGGAAGACAAGACAAACTGTAATTTAAAGTATTTTAATAGGAGGCATTTGTGGCAGTAATCTGTGAGTGCTCAAACATTTCCTTTACATGTCTGTCCAAGTGAGAAATCATTTCTTCCTTGGACATACAAAGACAAGTAGGTGCACCCCTGTAAGTCTGTTTTCCATGGTTGACTATCCTAATTTGAATATTCATAATGCTTTAATGCCTTCATCAATTTATTTATTTCGGGATATTTAATGACACTATCAGTCAGCTAAACTATATAGCATGGAATGTATGGATTACAGACAAATGGTGATTCAGAAGGAAGGAGCTGTGGCTGAATTGAACTGCTATGCTGGAATTTGCTTAGATCAATCAAGGAAAACCACAGAAACCTTCAGTCAGTATAGCCAGTGTCCTGACAGGATTCAATCTGAGTACCTCCCAGATATGAGTCAAGGAAATTACCGCTGCACCAACCAGCGCAGTGCTTTCATCAAGTCATATGCTGGGTCAGTCTGGTACATTAGATCACTGATGTCTCTCAGAAGCTTTTGTAGCAAAGCTGAGTCTAAAGGGCTCTGACAGTGGGATGTTACACTTGGTGTTACTGGGTCTCTGGAATGTGGTTTTGCTGAGGCCACAGAAAGTAGTCATCTTGTTCTGTTCACTGGAATATTGGTAGTGATAATGTTCACAAGGAACAGGCAATATGGGCTGGCTCTCATAGGGCAGGGGGGAGGGGCCTATAAAGGGGGAATACAACAGTAGACAAAAAGTGAGGGGAGGAAGTCTCACACACTGTAACCCACCATCCATGGGATTTCGTTCCATTGCCTCAGCATTAGTTTACTAATGGATGAAAGTGGCTCTTTCAAACAGACCCGACTGTGGGGAGCTCCCCATCTTTTCACTTAAGGAGAAAAACAGATCCATTTTCCGAAACATGTTCTTTCTGTTTTGAATACTTGACAATGGACAAAGTCTTGTAAGAAAAGTTTATAACAGTAAAATGTTTGAGAACTCCTTGATTAAACTATGTAAACATTTGCTATTGGCTGAATACCTACAAAAAATGTAATTCTTGTTTTTATTTGACTCAAATATAACTGCTCACACAATAGCACTTTTCTTCTGCTTTATTCTCTTTGCGGTTGAAGATAACATTAGAATTCTTGTGAATGTATACAAGAAGCTAACAGCTGTATTTCGGAACTGTATATGACAGGAGCAAGCAGTACAGTGAACCCTCCTTGTGCACTAAATACAGTGACGGCCATTACATGTCATTTACATTAAAACTTCTACACTTATTTGTTGTAACCAATGTCTGAAAGAGAAGTTTCCAGAGCTCTCATCCTGCACATGAACTCCATATTACTAACCCAAGTAAGGCTTAGTTGCCCAGGGCCCAGGGCCTTTTATTGTAAAGTAGATAGAACATGCCTAAGGTTCATATTTCATTTCACTCCCCAGTCCCTTCATATCCCATTCTTAATCACAAACCCTAAACATAGAGAAACATTTAGAAGAGTGCCCCTGAAATATATATCATCACCCCATGTTATCCGAATCTGGCTTTATGTATTGTATGTTACAAGAATATTTTGTACACCAAAGTAAGTAGCCTCATCACTGACGTCCCCTTGTAATAGTATGACCAGTAGAAGAACATGTGTAGTGTCACTCAGAAACCTCTCCAACAGGCCTAAGCGAGCAAGAACCTGATGATAGAAACAGATCCAGTTCCCAAAATGTCCCGTTTTAATAGCAGACTTTTCCGGACATGTAAAAAATAACAGCAAAGTTTGTTGTAAAACATTGACAGAAATAGATTAAGTAAGATGTGGAACACAATAAACATACAAAAATGTCGTGTTCTTTGGGTAGTACCTAAAATTCTCCTCTACTAGAACCCATGATAAACCTGGACCAAAGTATTATTATTATTAATTAAAAAAACACATTATAAAACATCTGCCAACAAAATGTGCATGTTAGTTTAAATGTTATGGCATCATAATATTGAGCCTTAGAATGCCCCTTGGCCGTGCCATAGCTCAAGTGGTTAGTCACTGGCTTCCCACCACGGCAGCCTGCGTTCGGTCCCGGGTCTGGTCAAGTGGGATTTGTGGTGGACAAAGTGGCACTGGGGCAGGTTTTCTCAGAGTACTTCGGTTTCCCCTGCCAATCTTCATTCCACCAATTGCTCCACAATCACCCTCACCTATCATCTGGGGCTGGTACAATAGGCCAGAAGTGGCTGCAGTACAAGGGACTTAGTCCTGCCCCACTAGCAATAAAAAAATAAATAATAATGCCCCTTTCACCATCATGAACTGATTCTGTTTTACTGCAATTTGAGTTGATAACATAACACAATTTAGACACAGGTCTCCTTGATTTTCTAAGTCTTTATCAGAGAAATGGCTGAAAGTGGGGCCTAACCTAAAAACAGACAAAACAGCCTGTGGTGTGGAGCTCTTATTTCTAAGACCACCTCCCCCAATTTTGATCTTATATTTTGAAAGTATGTTCTTGAAAACATAATTCATCCAAAATTGCATGTAACCCTGCTTCCCTTTGATCCCAGTTCACTGACATCTATTACTGAGGAGTGCATCTGCTACTCGTACATGTGTGAGACAGAACATTGGTCACAGCAAAACTAATGTATAGAATCAGTTCATTAAGAAATCTACAGAGTACACTTTACTCCAATACTAACATATAACATAGAAGTGTGGGCCCTTGAGAATCAAAGCAAAATCTTGGCAATGGGTATTACATGTGTGAGAAGTATTGTGAGAAAAACAAGGATGGACAGAGTTAGGAAACAAACTTACAGAAACTGGAATTCCAAATTTGTTAACAGAGCTAGAAGTTAAACAGTTACAGTGGTTTGTCTGTGTTAGAAGGATGGTTGGAAGCAGGATACCAAAAAGGACATTAGAATTAAGATTGAATGGAAAGAGACATAAGGGATGACCAGAAGAAGATGGTTTGGCCAGGTACTGGAAGAGATGAAGAAGATAAGAAAGAGCTGGCAAAGAAATCAAAAAGAAAAAAGTGTGGTAAGAAGAGACTGGAAACTTTGTGACCCTCAACAAGTATGACATGGGGACAATGCTAGATGGAAGAAAAAAATTCATCACAGTAAAATTAACAGAACAGAGTCAATTTGTGAAGAAACATGACTAAACATTGAACACACTGGAACAAGCAGAGGATACGAAGGGTGACAGCTGAATAGAAGGGAGAGCTGGCTTTCTGTTAAGTAACAAAATTTTCTGTGTACTTGAGGATTCACTGTAATTGTATTCTGAATTAAGTGAGACTATCACATTTCCAAAATTGCTTTAGCGTAGGCTTCAGCTGTGCTCAGCCTATCACCACATTCTTGTTAAATTGTGAATCAGTTCCCTTTCATTTATACAGCAAATTGCTTTCATCTTGACACCTCATAAAGATGGAGTGTGCTTACAGAATTACTCTAGAGACAGCATTAACTAATATATAAATGAAAAGTAACTTGCATAAACATGCAATTTCGAACTGGAAATGAATGGTTACCATAGGGCCTCTGAGGAACTGTTCTGATATCACGATATGAACAGACAAAAGAAATGGTGTATGAGAAGTTAGTGCTACAGAATAAAAGAAAATTAACATTGAGTTTTGTTTCGTAGCAAGTTTTAAACTTTGCATTACATACACTTTTACTTATCACTGCTTTCCTCACACATCAAACTGCTGATATGATCCTTCATTTGAAAGGAGTTTTATTGTACAGTCTTTTAAAATCACCATGAAAGCAGTGCATATGCAATTGGATCATGCATTACAAACAGCTGCATTTCCTGACAAGAGTCTATGGCAAGAGAATTGTAAACATATCATGGATTTGCTTACTGAGGGAACAAAGTTGAATATTCAACGCATAATCAGAGCCCTGCTCTTTATCTCTGCCTTTATCTGGAGCTTTACTGTGTCACTGAGACCACATTTACTCTCAATCTCTGATGCTATCACCTATCAAGATAATTGCTTCCATCCTGCATGACAGTTTCTTGTAATCAAAAGTCCCCATAAAACTCTTATTGTAAATTTTGATTCAGTTATCTACGGTGCGAACTGAATCATTTACATAACATACATAAATAAAGTTATCATTTATAAGCATTAAGTAGACCAAATCTACAGCCATGAGACAACTAATAGCATCTACATAATGATGAAACTAAAGAGAAAAAATACTGTGCAAATTATTTCATGATTTTAAATCATCTGTAGAGAGTCTTTAGTTTGTTTTGTAAATACACAAAAGTTATCAAGTGGCTGGTAAGATAAAAATACTGTTCATACATTAATGAACTACATAAAATGTATGCATGACAAATAATACTTCAAACAAATCTATAATAATACTTAACACAAAAACATAGACTCCTTATCAACTTTAGAAAAAATATACTCTACTGAACTGACACATGTACTGGACATTTTCCATCGTCTCGTATTTGTTAATGAAGCACAATATTTTGGAAGTTCGCTCTGCTCCTGTTATCAGATAATCTCTATTCCTGATCTGGGGACAGAAAATAGCTCCATCTAATGGACCTAGCGGAGAAAGTTCCAAACTTTATCTATTGGCTGTAGCAGAATGTTGTGTTTATTGGACCAAAATAAGATGATGCAAAATGTTCGTGTCAGTTTAACAACATACCTTCATCACACACCTTTAAACTCGTCTAATACACTCCATGTCTCATCTTCTGACTAGCTGAATGAACATTCATCCACAATACCCACTTTCTAAATGAAGTCTTGAAATAAAGAGAACAAAGTAAATGTTGTTAATGGGCATGTTCCCAGCATTTTCACATATTTTCTTATGCTAATTGCTAGTACAGGATTTGGAAGAGCCATTAGAAACCTAAGAAACTTGATTTTCCAGAGGTGACTGTGAGAATTACTTCTGGAATTTGATGCCATGTAGTCTGTGTCCTGGATCTGGTCTTCCCATTCCTTATGTCTATACCATTTTTGTTACTCTCAGCTTACTCTTCTGCCCTGAAGAAGCAGGCAGAAGGTTATTCCAGAACGTTGCTAATGATCTCCCAGACTTCATGGCATCACATCTAGAAAACTATGATCTTTGTAGATGGATTTCTTTTTTAAATATTGGAGGTCTAACACACAATCATATAGATATTGAAGAATGCCATCTTCTGAGATGTGGCACCGTGTAGATATTGTGTTTACCAATGTTTTGGAGAAATGTATCGCCTCCATCTTCAGAGTAGAAGAAAGAAAATCCACGAGCTAGGAACCAGCGTGAGCAGTTGCTGACAGTCTCTCTCATGGTGGTTCCTCGCTTGCGGATTTTCTTTCTTCTACCCTGAAGATGGAGGCGATATGTTCCTCCGACATGTCGGTTAACACAATATCTACACGGCGCCACATCCCAGAAGACTGCTTTCTTCATAATTACCGCTGTGGAAACCTCAAATCTTACATACAGATATTGTTTGTTATCAAAGTTTGTTAAATTTGTCACATTTAGAAACTTATGAGGGGTCTTTTAGCCAAGATACTGAAGAGGCTTCAAACCCCCATTTCAGTTACAGTTCATAGATTTGAATTAAAAAAAGAATATCATAACAGGAAGAGAGACAAGAAATCCAGTTTCTAGCATTATCCACGTTCAAGTAACCCTTGCAAGATGTCAGCTGCTTTGTTTGCTTGAATTTGAAGCCTCATTTAAATTAAGTCTTCAGTTTACTTTACACAGTCAGTAGTACCTTACGGAGAAAAATACAGGACTTCACAATACATAAAACAGAATTCACTCAGGTATCATTAGGTGTGTGAATGACTGCTCTTGTCGTGGCAGTGAGATAGAGTTATTGCATTTGATTATATGCATACAGATAACGACAGCCTTCATATTAAGCAGTTTATCTTACATGTAGCCAGAGTCATATTAATGAGTACAGTCGTGTGAAATGCAATTGCATATTGTAACCAGTAAGTTACAGTTCATCCTAATATTATCCATGCCTAAAATATCTTTAGTTTGTTACATGTTGCTAGATCTCACATCAAACCCTTTGCAATTAGTGGAATACAGAAGATCACAGCATTTGAGTGAAGTCGCAAAGACATATCATTATACGTAGTGAGCAGATTTTGTTATATGTGCTTCAACTAAAAGTGAAATATCAGCCAACTGGTGAATTCTGATTTATTAAAGAGAAATGTTTACAACACGAGAGAGTTTATGACTTTGTAAGTGTGTTATATGTCTCTTATGTTGTCAGTTTAGTGCCATATATTTTTCGCATGTTTACACACAGAGATCCATGTTTGAAACTGAAGGATAGGATGTAACTTCATGAACTGTTTCAGCAGAAAGGAGGGAATGAGATAAAGGTATGAGAAAGAGAAGGGTGAAGGATGGAGATATGTAAGAAATTAATTTCAGTGGGCTCTTCCACTGGTGTCTACATAACAGAGGTTACAGATGATTTTAAAAGATACTTTTGTGGTAGACGTAATATACCTCTGTAAGGGAGATGTCTCGGCATACACTCCTTATTTTCCATCCTGCTGCTGGTATACATACAGTAACAGACAGCCAAGGAAGAACATATTGAATTATGTGTCTGTTGAAAGTTTTAAATCTTACATAAACTAAATACCATTGTAAGGGAATTCTTAACTAAATGTATTGACAATTTCAGTATGTTTTAAACTCTCCACTTGATCATTGCAGAATATGAAACTGAAGTACAGTTACAGCGCATTTCATGATAAACAAGTGCCTTACATTCTATTTTAGAGATAAAATTAAATTAATTACTCTTCTACGCTCCAAAACATTGGTAAGGATTTACCAGGCCACACGGCATCACATCCTAGAAGATGGTGATCTTCATATCCCTACCGTCTTTCACACGACATGATATGGGTGCTAATATCTACATATCATCGTCGTCTGTTTTCTTTGGTGACTTTGGTGATTTCAGCGATCACTAAGTTCATGCCTGTGTGTGGTGCAAATACATTTTGAGTCAGAGTGTTCAATTTCATGAAACTCAACTGGAAGACTGTTCCATTGCATGTCATCTTACAGTCACGAATGTTCACTTCTCTACAAATCCACACAGTTGTCGTACAGACTTTTGCGGTGGGAGCAGCAACAGATATATTCAATACATGAACCTGACATTTTGTATAGTGTGAATCTTTTTATAAACATGTAGGTTTTGTTAAGGTACTTATACCCCTGTTATACCAAGGCTACAGAAAGAAATCCCATGGATTGATCCTCTCCATATCTCCCTTGAGCTGTTATGCTTCTCCCTCCAGCATGCCTCCCAATACACCTTTCCAGTTGTACAGCCATCCTGTTCAGATGGGTCTTCACTAGTGACATGCACTTTGGGCTGTCCCCAAGGTGCTGGAGGGGAATGCAAGAGTAAGCAGAGTGGGGAGGCTTTCAAGCACACTCAGATATCCCCACCATCCATGGGACATCTTTCTGCTACTTCAGTATAGCTAGAGTGTCAGAAACAACTATGCAGGCAAAGATATAATGTTGAAGGTATGAACTGAGTTTGCAGGTTGTCTAGGGAACAATGCTTTGGTGCTGAGAATGTATAGCTGAGATTCTGAAGCAATGGAAACTTTGTACACGTGTGCCACTAATTATGTAGTTTATAAATTTTGTTACACTTTCTGTTGAGGTACAGTAAACCCTCACTAATCCGGATTAACTGCAGGGGAGGTCATCTAGATTAGTGAAGCAAAAGATAACCCTAGAAGACAAAAACAATAACTCAGAAAACAAATAAATGGAAAATTTAATGATATAACTAGTGCTGATGAAAATAAATAAAAAGATATCATTGTAGAGCCTTTAGTTAAAAACAATACATTTATTCATGGATAGAAGACCCTGAAGTTGCACTTGTTTTTAACGTAATAATGCAGGTTTGAAGAAACCGTAAAGTTTTGTCTGAACAGACAAGTGACGACTCATCTGCCTTCCTAAACGCCATTTATCTTTTAAATTATGTTCTACCCAACTGTGAATAGCATTTTTCATATTTTGGCCTGTATTATCCAACATCCAGATTAGCTGTAACCAGATTAGCGAGGGCTTACTGTAGTGTAATTTGAAGGAAGGTATGGGTTGTTAATTATAACCACACCTTCTTGTTATCCTTGTAAATGCATATGCTTTCTGTTTTCCCAAATTATATATATGGTTAGTTGTTATTTTCATGAACTGAAGCACTTGAAGCCATTTCACACTATTTGCAATAAGTTTTCTGATTATCTAGGCAAGCAGCTATAATCAGCATATTGATATATAATTTTATGAAGTCTGTAGTCATGCATTTACTAATGAGTCTATGTACTGGTTATTATTTAGCACTATTTATATGCATCAATAAGCACCTTTAAATTACATAATATTAATAGAAAATATGTACTGTGATATCCCCACTTAAGGCTTCTTTGGGGAGCAGTGGATCCGAACATTAAGCTGAGGGAATCCTTAGCTGTAGGACATTACAACATAGAGAGTGTTGACTTGGGGCCACTGAACTTGAACATTATCCAGGAAACCCCCTAATTTAAGGAACACCAAATGAGGATTCCACTGTAATAAATTACTAAATATTAATTTCCTGACCTACTTTCTTTAACATACCTTTTGTCAGTTAAATAGAAACGTAATGGTACCTCATTTCAGGCACTGTAAGTAACATCCACTGAAAATTAAATCATGAAAAATGTTTTAATTTTTAAGAATTAAGTACCCAAATTATCACTGAATGGTTTGTAATAATTAATTTTGTCTAAGTACTTAATTTAATCATCGAACCATTATCGAAGAGTTCTACAAATGATTCTTGATTATCTGCATTTGGATTATCCTGTTAACTCAGTGCTGTATACTATATAACTCAGTTGTAAAACAGCCGGGGTACGAAGCTGAACACTGACCTCCATCTAGTGTAGAAGGTTAAGACTGCATGGAGCTGTATCTCTGCTCCCCCACACACCCTGGCATGGTGCTTAGTTACTCCCTTTTACCTGTAGTCCAGTATCTATTTACAGATAATCAAAAGTCAGCTGTTCTGTGTCCCTCAACAGGGCTCAACAAAATGTGTGAAGGAACGACTTCTAACTCTAAATATGTAATGGCGATTTGCTGAATAGTGATGTAAATGTAAATGTTGCAATGAATCTGGATGACAAATGAGACCCAGGAACATGACCACCTGAAAGATAAGAACAGTGTCATTATAGCTCTGAAGTCGAGAGTGCAAGTCTCAACATGTCTGAACCTCTGTGATGTCCCTTTTTACTGCTGTTGCTGCTTTTCTAAAAGATCTTTGATGGTGCGTCATTATCAGATTGTGATGTAGATCATTACAAAATTTAAAAGTTTTCAACATATAGTGGGAACCAGAATCTCCATGCCAGAAATTTCATTGAACACATGGGACTTGCCTTCTGTAGCAGTTGCCTCTGCACTCAAGGTGTGATGTACTCTCGGGGATGTTTTAGACAAAACTAGTGTTAACACCCTTGAGAATTCAACGCAACGTGTTCTCATTTGCCATCTCGCACAGTCAGTCGCAAATCATGTTCTTTGTAAAGTATACTGCATGTCTCATATACTCGTACATGTCAAAATATTGTCAGTAGTCACAGACTCACAGGATACATTTAAACACAAGACTACTTACTCCTCATGAATGACTTAACACATAACTTGCGCTCCTGCAGTATGTTAACACTCGAAAGTTCATTGCTATGGTAACTGGAAATTGCACAATAATAATGATAAATTTCTCGCTTATAAAACTAGATTATTGTTGTTTTTGTTGTTTTTATGCTGATACTTCAGCTATAGATGCGCCACTGCACCAATCCTGGATGATAAATGAGAAATGGAGCAGTCGGTGACATGAGAATTGGCAGGGAAAACTGAAGTATTTGGATAAAACTTTCTCCAGTGCCACTGTGTGCACCACAAATCCCATATGAACTGATCTGGGATTGAACACAGGCCACCGTGATGAGCCTTGGAATCTTACACCATAAACTTGTCACATGGAGGTGAAAGGGATTGTGAACTGTATGTCTGCAGCTGTGAGAGCAGCGAGAGGAAGTTACTAGGATTTTGGAGCAGGAAGAGCGCACAATATAGGCAGCATTCGGCCTAGCCCAGTTAGGACAGTGACATTTCGTTCTTTTATTTGTTACATCATTAATGATGAGTCACTTGCAGAAATTTCAGGACATGCAAAAATGATTATAAATGTCATGGAGGGACTGAAGAAGGCCATGTAAGTACCAACTTACCATATCAGGTATCTGTCTAGGAGTCACATGTACAAAGCAGAAGTGCCACATCACAGCATTTCAAGTTTCAAGTTTTATACAAATAATAAACATTCACTTAGGATTATTTTAGTGAATTCTGGTTCTGCCAACTTGTATTCATTAACAGTTTATTGACACAGTTTTAATGGAATGCAAATTTATATTTCAGTGTAAGCAAAAATTAAGATTTACTTAGTTTAATTGATATAGCAAAAAGGTACAGGCTGGATGGCTGAGGAACTAAGGTTCGATTCCTGGTAGAAGCAAAAGATTTTTCTCTTCCCTACAGTATGCACATAGGATCTGAGAATATGTGGCTTGATACCTCCTCCCACTCCCTGATACATTCTCATAGCGTGGTGCTTAATTAATTAAAACAAGGAGCATCTTTATCTTACCTTTAAATATGGAAGTCACGCCATGCAAGATCTGTGTTCTGTGCGTGCGAAACCTTCCTAGGCACTACTGGATTTGTCACGCTCGATGTCCATTTCGAGGCTCCCTGACCCCCAGAGAACTCGGTTCCTTGTTACCGGGATAAGCCAGACCAATATTCCGGACACAACTATCCATATCCCGGCCATAAAGAACGACAGGTCCCAGCTTAGTGTGATGTCAAACATCAGTCCTGCGAGACACAAGTATGTACAGTCAGTTCTTTGAAATTAATAATGAAGCATTTACTTGCCCTTCCCATATCCTTTTATATACCGTGGAATATTCGCTCAAGGCAAGAACTGTGAAGTGAGCAGAGACAGCCGTTGATAGTGAACGGCTCTACAAACGCCCTTTGCTAGACAACATTTGTAATACGCAACAGAGGAGTTACTGGGAAGAGACGCTCTCTACCGCGATCCGCGCGATAGCTACGCGATGCAACAATGGAAGAATTGTTGGGAGAGGTGTTTTTATGCAGTCCGTGCCGAGACTATATAAAGAGGTCAGCTGCTCTGTTGCATAAGGAATCCCGTGTGGAGGCGGGGTCGAATACCTCCACCGTGGCCCTGCGAGTCGTAGGAGGCGAAGTCTCAAATCTGAGACAGTAAAATATGGTCGCGAGTCCCAAGGGACTCGGACCCGATAAAACTGCGCTGGCAAGGACCAGCAGCATGTACAAAAGGCAGACCCGTCCTCTCACCAGAGAGGGCGCCATACAAAAACAAGACTGTAACTGTCAAACAGTAATAAATATCTGGTTATGAGCCCCGCATAGGGCTCGACACCAGGACCTACTGACTGACTAACCGTCAGTCGCAATGCGACTTTGACTTGTTGCATAAGGACTATTATCACAAGGGCTCAGCTGAAAAAATCTCTGGCCGTGGGTCTCTAGGGGCTTGACGCCAGGACGAACTGATTGGCGGTATAGCGCCAGTCGTAAAGTAGCTCTGCCTCTGACAAGAGAGTCTTGATATGGCAGATAGAAGAGTGGGAGTTAGTTGTGAGACAGTCGCCGGCCAGTGAGGACCTGAACACGGAAACTGAGGAAGCTACAGCGTTTGAAGCCGTTACCAGGCGACAGCCGGTGAAAATACAGCAGACTGAGAAGACATCGTACGCGCTGTAGCTAGCTGCAGAGAATTCAATAAATACAATTACCAATCCAAACCGAAACTCAATCACGTGACAATATCTTGGGGGAAAGAAGAGCCAGTTGTGCGTCTCTGGAAGAAAAGAGTGCAGTGACACGAAACGTACCTCCAAGAGGGGGCCCCAGGAGGTTTCCGATGCCTTGGCACAGCAGAGTGAGGCCGTAAGCTGTTGTGAATCTCTCCAGAGGAATGAGTTGCACGAGTATGGGTGGCGTGAAGGAGAAACTGGACGCGAAGAACAGGCCGAACAGGGCCACTGTCGCGGTGAGCAGCCAGTAGCTCCGCACAAATATTGGCATCAGCAGTATAGTTATTCCACACAGCACCAGGTTTGCAGCGTACGCCTTTGTCACGTTCATCCACGGCTGGTCTCCGGCCCAACCCAAAAATATCTGTTGCAACAGGAAATAAGAATACCTTCATCAGTGTTCCGGCCCATTTTCCCATTACAGTACATTATGATCACATTACAGTGTTCTACAGATATGCTCAGGACAGTGTTTCGAGAGAGAGAGATAATGAGAACAGGGCTGACACATTCAGTCGCCGTTTCACCATGCACTGCAGATGGCCAGATAGTGTATACTTTTTGTGATTACTGTGTTCTTCGACTTTGTCAATCGTCAGGTGTTCACACCCTCCAGAATCTAAGCATGTTGCCTGGTCTTACGGCCACAGTGCAGACGCACCGGCCTCGGGTTTGTATTGCTGTCTCATTGGTAGTTACCAACGTTTCGGAGCAACCTTTCTAGCTCCATCTTGATGCCTGAAGTGTGTAATCGTAAAGTTGTCCCTGTGCTTAACTAACTAAGCACTACGCCATGAAGGCGTATGGGACAGTGGTTGTATAGATCCACCTATTCTTGATCTTGACACTAATTGGGCGTAAGCGGTCTGCTTCATGCCCCAGCCGCTTTACCCACGGGGAAAGAGCCCACCCGGTATCCATTGGATAGGAGGCTGGGTTAGCCCCCTATCGGGACTCGAACTCCAACCCCTCAGTCGTCCAGCCCGTAGCCAGTCGCTATACCGACCGCGCTACTGAAAAATCAAATGACCTCATCGGGAATCGAAGCCGCGACCTTCCGGTTTGTAGCAAATTGGCAAGGTGAGGGGGTAGAGAAAGGAAGTGGGTCTTAGCCAGTGCGAAGAAAGTGACAAAAGTCGTCATACCGGTTTATGGTCACGGGTGGAAGTGGAGCAGGGTGAGATCAGAAGGAAGGGGGACAGTGTGACGAGGACGGAACATGCTCGGCGGCATGGCCCAGAAGGCAATCTTACCATTCCCAAGAAGTTGCTGAAGCCGATGATGCTGAGAAGGGTTGAAGCCTCTTGCTCGGAATAGCCGTTTCGAACCATGATCTCTGCTAGGTAGAAGTAGGGGACGATAAACCACGTGAAGAGCAGGATCGTAGAGAGTGACATGAGGAGGAAGTGCCACTCCAGAAACATGGACACGTCCACCATGCCCTTCAGCAACTCCAGGATGTCCGCGTACCATTTCTGCATCAGACGAAACAGAACTTCGTTTTGGAAACAGATTGTGGTCCTCTGGTTTGTGACACTCTGTAGTCTTGTAGATGGATCCTGAAGATGGCGGCAGCATGTGCCTCGAAATCGTCGGTATCCACCTGCAGGGCGTCATAGCCCAGAGGCCACATGCCAGAATCTCATGCACCAATCATACCATAAGTAGGGCCCAAATTTTTTGAAGCTAGTCAACAAATTACCCGCCTTTTATGGAACCGGAAGGTTCAGAGAACTCACCACTGCCCTCTATCTCGAGCCACATGAATTCACTCCAAACCGTCATATCCTGTTTATGTTCCATTTTTGTATTATTCTCACATTCATACTGTGGTTTATATCCTTCAAGTTTTGTGGCTACAATTCTTTATGTATATTTAATTTATTATATTTTATTTATGGTTTATTTATCGAGGCTCTCTGTGGCTCAGTCTGTATCGCGTCTAATGGTGGGGGTTTTAATACTTAATCAATAGGAAAGGCAGTGTCGCCGGGCCTTTGACTAGAGGAACTGAGGAAAACCTCGATTAAATCTCTTATCAGAATAAATAGTTTCCGAACCGAGAATTGAATCTGACGCCTCCCAGAAAACGGAATCGTATCCTCTCGACCTCGACGTTTGGTGCGTAGTTCATCTCACATGCGTGGTACAGGCTCCGCCCATGCCGTCCTTAATCATCTTAATAATATCTGGCGAGAAGTACACGTTATGAAGCGCCTCGTTATGTAATGTTATCAGTCCTCGTATTACTTCGTCTCTCCCGATCTGACACCCACATATCCTCAGCCTCCGCGACGTAGCGCCTCAGTCCGGCCAGTGAGTCGCACAGGGGGAAGCGTGTCGGATACGGCACAAACAAGTAACGCCCTCAAATTGTCAGCCTCGACGAGGTAAATATTTATAGTCTGAGACAGTGACGCGGCAGTCTCTCTGGACATTAAGATTCCGTATTCGTTAGCCATTTAATGCCCTGTGGTAATTATGCGAACCAGCTGCTTGAACAAAACCCTCCATTCTGTTCACAGAGTGTATCTGTGTGTTCCGTATGGTTCTCACAGTAAACAGCATTAACCGGTTGGGCTCTGTAACGGTGACGTAATGTTTCCTGTGAGGTACGAACCGAATTTTTAAATGTAGCGCTATTGTTTAAATGAACTTAGGCTTTGGGTGGTAAGTTACTTAACGATGCTATGTAGCATCTGATGAGATGGGAAGATGATAATGAACGGTGAATAGAAAAGGCTTTGGAAGTAAACGGTCGCCTGGAGAGACTGTAAAATGCCATGAAAACCGTCTGGTACTGTGACCGGTAAATGAATCGGTTTTCGAACCCGCTACCTCAGAAATACAGGTCTTCAGCTACCCTGCTCGGCTGTTGCTTAATCCTCCATCTCAGTCTCCTTGATTCGATCGTCCTTATAATATTTAGAAATATGAACATTACGGATCCCCTCATTATGCAATTTTGTCCATCCTTACGTCTCCCCCCCCCTCCTTAGATGCACATATTCTCCTCAGCACTAAATTCCTTCCTTAACGTGAAAGACCAAGTTTGACATTCAGAGCATACAGTATATATATATATATATAGGAGGCGAGATGACAAAAGTCTGTCAACTCAATGTCAGCAAGTGTCAGTTAGTTAGTTAGTTATTGGAGAGGGTGGGTTTCCCCATGCACTTAGACCAGTATTGGTTCATTGTGCTTCCCTCTATGATATTCTACCAGTCTCTATACCCTACCGATACTAGTGCTTACCATCAGTTCCGACCAAGCCAGCGAGTTCGGCCTCTACTGGCTTAGCGGTATCTATAATGCTTCCCCCATCTATCAGAGGCGTTAGAGACTACTGTTGGGAGGGAAATGTCCTTGAATTTTGCTCACTGATCTCCTTAGGAGATATGAGGTTCTTTTACGTGCCGTAAAGCTACCACACGGGACCCACGGCTTAAAGTCCCTCCCGGAGGACTTGTTCCCTGAATTTTTCCGCCCTTAAAAATTCCACGACCTCCGCCGGGTTTGAACCCGCGTACTATGAGTCATGAGGTGGGAGCGTTACCTCTATACTACGGAGGCCGCTGTCAGCAAGTGTAACAACAGCAACAATGACAACAACATACAGAGAACAACCCTGACCTCCTCATTCTCCTTTGCGATGGTTGTCATGGAGTTGCGGTAAATGTCGGGACAGGACGAGGCCCTGAGGCGGTATTTATGGATGTTCAGCATGGCTCCTCGGTACATCACGGAGTTCCTGAAACACAGAAATCGCTGTAAAACAAAAGCACGTCATGTGACTGTCAACAAGTAGAGGAGGGTTGCCTGTAGAGGTTTATTTTGTGGCGCTCTGTCTTACAGTTCCGTTTGGTCTGGTTCGTTTGTACCGGAATTTCAGAGGAGCGTACTGCTTTCGTCTTCCACAATCTATGCTACAAGCAGGAAATGTCGCGGGTTCGATTCCCGATGAAGTCGTTGGATTTTTTTCGGTTGACCTAATCCTTCCATCCACACTATGGCCCTGGGGTCTACTCAGCCTTTTAACAGAAATGAGAACCGGGAATCTTCCTCGGGGGTGAAGGGCTGCCGGCGCAGAAGGCTGACAACCTCAACGCCATCTGTGAAACGACTGTCTAGAAAATGTGGGAGCCTCGGCGGCCTGCTACAGGGATAGCTTTAGCTTATCTGCCACAGAAGACGGTGTTACACCTCAGGCGTTCGCAGTCTAAACTATGGCCACCGTGTAAACCTCACCCAATAGAGGCGTTGCCGCCAGACAAACAGATGTTTCTATTAATTGGCTCACAACATATTTCGGCCCAAATAGGCGATCATCAGGTGATTCTTGAGGAGTACGCGAGCAGTGACACAGCTGCAATGCTACAATTGTGTTACTTAGAATTTGGTCGACTCGCGCTTCGTACTGTACACACATTAGATGTTAAAATAAAGGCTAGACACACGCATAATTAGATCGAAGCAATGCACGGGGAATATCCCTACAAAATGTGATCTTTGGACGTCTTTGAATTTGGCCTGATGCTGGTATGTGCCTGTTAAGTTGAGGGCGTTGCAGGAAATTCAGACCTCACGGCCATGAGTGCGCTAGGTTTTGTTCAGGCGTTTGTCATGTTCGGGATACACACAGGAAGCTGGAGGAAAATACATATTCAGGAACTTTATAATTTGTCATAAGATATTATTAGGGTGATGAGATGGGTATGAAAAGTGAATACAAGATTAATATTTCAAGATCTGAAGGGGGAAAATGACCCACGAAACCTAGGCATAGTAGGGAGGATAATATTAAAGGGGTTATATATATAAGAAATTGTGTGTGGGGGTGTTGGTGAATTCATCTGGCTTAGAATAGGGGCTACTTTCGGGCTTTTATGAACACTGTAATGAACTTTCGGGTTGCATGAATAGCGAAGAATGTCTGTTCCGGCTGAGCGACTGCCTTCTGGTTCGAGACTTAGCTCCAGAAAGTTAGTCGGCCTTTAAAGCACAGTGGTAACTATATGTACCACCTGGTGTAACGTCCTAGAACTCTGTATTTCTCCCACAGAAAGTCTTAATGCGTTTTTTGTGAGTCTCACAACAAGCAGTGGTTTTTATACCTATTCAGCGTGAAACGCGTCTGCTCTTTTTACAGGGACATTGGTTTTTCTGTGAGGTGGGAACGAGTTTAGATTAACTACAGGGTTCATCTTCTGAAACCCCGGGGAAGCTGTTCATGTTGGGCCCAGAAGAGAAGTCGGTTCGTGCCCGTTACTAATTATTTTCTTGGGGTGATGTCAGACCGAGTCCCCTTGGTACGTCGGCCATTATTTTGCCAGTTGTACCAGCCCGGATGATAGATGATGAGTGTGGAGCAGCCGGTGGAATGAGAATTGGCAGAGTAAACCCAAGTACTCGGAGAAAACCTGCCCCCGCGCCACATCGTCCACCACAAATCCCACATAACCTGACCTGAGTCCCTTCCATCACTAGTTAGTAGTAACGTTGCTATCCACCGAGGATGTTCTGTGTAAATGTTCTTGCAATGCGTGTGGCGTGCGGCCTCGTATTAATGTTAACTGAATGAATGGCACTATAGCCGGCGCCGCCTGCTTCAGAGCTGCACGCCACTGGCCACGGCCTGCAGCTCTTTCGCCACGTGTAGAATCGTGAAATCTGGGTTGTCAGAGTCTGGATTCGAGCGGATAATACCGAAATTTGTGAAAGCTTGGAATGAGTGTGACGTCCCTTAGGTAAACTGCATTGCTGGCAGGCAGGTTGTGCATGTGTAAGAGTCATTTTAAAATTAGAACATAAGCAAGCAGTCACACCGCCACAATCCGGATACACACGGTATTGTCTAGTGCCTACCGCACGTCGGGGTAATATTAGTTCGCCTCAACATCCTGACTGAGCCAACAGTCGCTCAGGTGGCCAGAAAGTCACCCGCATTGTACGAAGCCAAACGGTTCATCCCCGTGTTCACAACATCCGAGTGTTGTCTACAAGATATGTCAGGATGATAAGGGCTGCATATTTATTCAGTGTACTGAGGGAAAACTGATCTCTGCCCTGAGTTACATGAATCAAATCCATGCCTTCACACACTTCCTTGAATATCGCATTTAATATTATCCTCCCATCTACCCTTAGGTCTCCCAAGTGATCTGCTTGTCTGTGGGGTTTCGGACCAATATCGTACGTGCATTTCTCATCTCTCGGACGGGTGTTACATGTCTAACTCATCTCATACTCTTTAGAGTTTTTTTAATGATATGAAACGGAGAAAAATATCTCGAGCCGAACAGATAAAACGGCTGGAGCCATGAAGATGGTTTAATACAAGAAATGTGCAGAAAACGAGGCAGTGAATGTTCACATTGTCGTTGCATCCTGTAATGTGGTAATCGGATACGAACGTTTTGGAGATGCATGCGGCCTCCATATCCTATAGATGGTAGTAGTATTTTTATCCGAAACATCACTACCCGTAATCATAACTCAAATTAAAAAAGGCTGAAGAGTGCGAGGCTTTTCGGAGTGACGGAGCCGACGTGCTGGCTGCTTACGTTGTCAGAGTCGAACCTGAAGATAGACACAATATGCTACTCCGAAACCCTGATACTTTCTCTACGAAAGTGCACGGCGTCATAGTCACCGCCGTGAGAACCCCATCTCTTAGTTACCATGAGCGCCACCAAGACTTTTTTCCTTGTGGGGCGGGGATCCAGAGAAATTGCCTACAGACTTACGTTTAAACCGTTAGCGCCATTTCTACTCGTCACCCTGGACTGCTGAGTACAGAAGAATAATACTGTGGCATGTCTGTTGAAAGCTAAATTTGTGACATCCGTTGCTACGCAATGGCTCTGTAGTCGTCACATGACGGCCGAACACACACGCAACAACAGCAAAGTTAATGGAAAAGGAGAGTTTCTGTGCGGTCCGTGCCGAGGCTATATAACGAGGACCAGCTGTCATTACGGGGCAAAACTGAGACGGCAGTTAGAGGATTAGGAGGTTGGTGTGAGGTGGCCGCCAGCCTGCGAGGACGTGAGCCCTGGAGCAGAGGAACGTCCACTGTTTGGCGCCGCTACCAAGCAGCGCAGTGAAGACCACGAGCGAGATAGTCTGCGTGTGAATTGTAAATTGTAGCCGTGAGCTGCATGTTAAAGTGCCCAATAAATCCGATTACCAATCCAAACCTCGTCTATCGTCACTTATCACGTGACAATATTTCTTTCCTTTCTTCAATTCTGAACTTCCCCCCCCCCCAAATCGGGGGGTGGGGTGACACACGAGCCAGGTGTGTGGCGATGTGGCTGCTGTCTTACCTGTGGACACGAATATTCTTTAGGTAGTGTGGGGAAGCCTGACTTGCCGAGCACGCCTGCTTCTTCATTAGGGAGGGCACTGGCTCATGTCTGTCGTGCTTTCTTATTGATGACTTTGGTGATCTGCTGATGATTGCAATAGCCCTGTGATCATCTTGGTCATGTTTCTCGAGGAGAGGAGTGTCTATGTGATCTTCTGATTGGTGATGTCTGGTGTCGGCGTGTGACGTCGGGGGTTTAGTTGCCCTGATGGCCGCGACGGGCACCCGGGCAGGCAGCACGAAGCTCTCGGGGATGGCATTCAGCTTGCCGTTGTCACTGAGACTCCGGCACAACAAGAGGCTGGGGTAGTTCTCCAGGATCAGATTGTACACCCGTTTGCTGGAGCTCAGAGACTCGAGGACTTCCAGTGGCACCTGCGAGAGAACCAAACTTGTGCTGAGACACTACGGTTCGAGGCCCGTGGAGGACAAGAGAATGTATACGCAGGAAAATGATCACTTTGAAGATCCAGACGTAGGTAGTTCGAAATGCCTAGCACGTTGTTCATTTGAGGCTAAATTTTCCTTATTAAATTTGAATCTAGAAACCCACTTTTATATATTGCGGCATGTAGACCCGTTGCTAGGCAACGACAGCGGAACAAACAATTAGCCGCCCGCAAACAACAGAGGAATGGGGGTTTTTGTGCGGTCAGATGGGCAACAATTGAACTACAACAAAGCGGAGCGGTGTTCTCTACGCGGTTGGTGCCAAGATGTTATAGGTGGGACAAGTTAGGAGCTGCAGCCACCCTGAGAGTAGTAGGAGGCGACGAAAAGGAAAGTCTCAAATCTGAAAGTGTAAAGTATAGTCGCGAGTCCCAAGGGACTCGGATCCGAGAAAGACTGCGCTGGCAAGGGCCCGCAGCATATACAAAATACAGACACGTCCTCTCGTCAGAGGTCGCCCCCACAAAAACAAGACCGTAACTGTCAAACAGTAATAAATATCTGGTCATGAGCCCCAGATGCAGCTCGACACCAAGACTTACTGACTTACTGACCGTCAGTCGCAATGTGACTTTGACTTTGACTTTTGAACTGCAGTCAGTCAAGAGTAGGGGGTTGGTGAGGTGGTCAGAGGATTGCTGGGGCTCAGTTGTTCTGAGCCGTTGCTATGAGATGCTGGTGGCTGAGGCCGGGGACAGTTCGGGAACCCAGAGGAGGGGAACGTTCACTGTTGAAAGTCGCTACCAAGCAACGGCTAGTGAAGACAGAAGAATTTATGTGTGCTGTAGTTACAGTGATGTGTGGAGTGTGTAACTGAGCGAGACTGTCGCAGCTATTTGCAGTTACGAGTTGTTTGATTGTCCACTGAGTCCGATTACAAATCACGCGTCACAATTTTATTTACATGAATTTCAAGCTTCTGCCCGCTAAGCGATAACATAAATGTCTGTGTGAACTGGAAAGGATTTGGAAGGAAACTGTCATGGCGTAATGGAGGCACTGTCTCGACACATGTCTGGAGAGTGTGAGGAAAAGCACAAAACCCGTCGGCCTAGATGGATGGTCTCCTGGTCGGGAATTGAACGCGCGACCTTCCGAATGAGATGCAGGAGAGCTGCCCACTTGACTGCGCGTTCCGGGGACAGAATAATTGTCATAGCAAAAACAAACAAATTAAAACAGGAACGAACTGGCATGTTGGCAACACTTGATTGCTTTATTTGAGTTCAGTTACGTCATCATTTTCATTGCTGAAGCGACTCATGAGAACCAGCGGTAACCGGTCTCCCTTTGCCAATCTTTTTTATTTTCTCAGTTTATAAATTGAGAAGAAAGAACGAGGTCTGAGAGGCGGGTGCCATTACATGGTTCAGATAACGCACTTGTCAATATGGCCGTCGCCACGCGGGAAGAACCAGAACATTTGCTTAAGTCGTTTGCTGCAGGTGCCCTTGGCTGTCGGCATAACAGGAACGAATTAGAAATACACGCACTTTTATTTCTTATCTTTATGAATGCCAGCTCCTCGTCGATAAGGACACAATTATCTGCCGACTGTTCTGTGTGCATAGCGCCCAGCCAACTACAACTGGAGAAAACCAACTTAGCGTCTTACGTAATAATCCGACAGCGCCGAGGGTTTGTGAATTCACAGGTCAGGTCATGTGGGATTTATGGTGGGCAAAGTGGCACCGGGGCAGATTTGCTCAGAATACTTCGGTTTCCCCTGCCAATTCTCATTCCACCGACTGCTCCACACTCATCATCTATCATCCTGGGCTGGTACAGTAGGCTAATTAGTGGCCGACGTACCAAGTGGACTCAGTCTCGCCCAAGGAAACTGTACTAGCTGAATTAGGGCCCAAACATAGAAAACGCAGTTGTTAGCGCGCACTACCACCTGCTTAAACCGCAAAAATGTTGCATTCAGCCCAGGCGGCGTACTTGTGTTTCGTGTGATACTGGAAATAAACAGCGGTCCTCTCGGATCTGAAGAGTGCTGTCTTCTGGCATGTGACGCCATGTAGTTAAATATGTTATCAGATACTTCGGAGCAACCCACTGCATCCATCTTCAGGGTTAAAAATGCTGTTTGCTTCTTATTACATTTCATAAATTGGGCCCTAAGGATTGAATCAGCAGGTTCCTCCGAAACATTAGTGAATTTATGCAGAACTACACGGCGTCACATCTCAGAAGGCATTTCTCTTCATTCAGTGATAGTTCCGTAAACAACATTAACAGGTTTGTCTATACATATATTGTACGTAATCAATATGCCGTTTACTCACTGTAGGTTAAATACAAGTAGTTCCCGGCAGAACTCAACAAAAGTTACTTCCCTACTACACAAATTTCCAGCCCTACAAACCTGTCACTATTATTATAGTCACTTCAGTTTATTTTTGAAGAGCTCGCTTACTTCTTACGTTCAAATCCTGCAGGATATAGCCTCATCATTTCGCATAGTCGCCACACTTGTAATTCCTGACTCGAAAACAACATATCACACATAAGATCTACCTCCATGCCAAATTTGACGTGCCTAGTCACAGTATTTGGTTAGTTAGTGCCATCAAACCGCACAGCCACCTTGTTGTCTGGTAGCCGGAGTAGCGCAGTTCGTATAGCGACTGCGCTACGGGCTGGACTACCTAGGGGTCAGAGTTCGAGTCCCGGTGGGGGCAAGAATTTTCATTTCTCCATGTCGTCCAGATCGGCTCTGGGGCTCGCCCAGCCTCCTATACAATGAGTACCGGGGGTCAGGCGGTCGGGGCGTGAAGCTGACCACTCACCTCCAGCTAGTGCCGAGGTCAAGAAAATGTGGGCATATACATCCACTCCCCCATACGCTTTCATGACGTAGTGCTTAATTAGTAAAGCACAGGGACGACTTTGCCTTTCACCGTATTGTCATCTTACATCTCCCAAAAGCAAATGCCAGAAGAAATGCTGTGTATGTTTTCCTGAAGATATGTTATCGTACGTCATTTCAAACCCTGAATTTAGTGCTGCTCCCGCCTCACGAGTTCGTTAGCGTAACAGTAACCTGTTCGCCTTTTACGGAGGTGCTCAGTTGAGCTGTCGGCTGAGACAGTCTATTCTTGCTGGTTTGTTAGCCTCTCTAGGTGGACGCCGGGAGAGCACCTGCATTCTGCCATGACTGCTTCCTTCTAAACCCTCTCCAATTCACCTGAATTCTGCCATGACTGCTTCCTTCCAAACCCTCTCCAATTCACCTGCATTCTGCCATGGCTGCTTCCTTCCAAACCCTCTCCAATTCACCTGAATTCTCCCATGACTGCTTCCTTCCAAACTCTTTCCAATTTACCTGGATTCTGCCACGACTGCTTCCTTCCAAACGCTCTCCAATTCACCTGCATTCTGCCATGGCTGCTTCCTTCCAAACCCTCTCCAATTCACCTGGATTCTGCCATAGCTGCTTCCTTTCAAACCCTCTCAAATTCACCTGCATTCTGTCGTGACTGCTTCCTTCCAAACCCTCTCCAATTCACCTGAATTCTCCCATGACTGCTTCCTTCCAAACCCTCTCCAATTTACCTGGATTCTGCCACGACTGCTTCCTTCCAAACCCTCTCAAATTCACCTGGATTCTGCCATAGCTGCTTCTTTCCAAATCCTCTCAAATTCACCTGGATTCTGCCACGACTGCTTCCTTCCAAACCCTCTCAAATTCACCTGGATTCTGCCATAGCTGCTTCCTTCCAAATCCTCTCAAATTCACCTGGATTCTGCCATGACTGCTTCCTTCCAAACCCTCTAAAATTCACCTGGATTCTGCCACGACTTCTTCCAAATCCTCTTCGAATCATCGGTCATCATATCATTCGGCGCTGTATAGCCCAGATACCGATAGCGCCATAAAACAACAAATAAATATACTCACCCGCTCGCGCGTCTGCCATGTTCTTATTTTACGTTGTACGGTGACTTCGCCGTAGCAAATGCATGTTTTGCATACCACGTACATTACTTCAGAAGCCCAGGTTTGGCATCGTTCCGACCAAACGAGTTCGCGTGCCCGCCATTATTGTTACTAATTGTAGACAATTAAAAGTACAGCACAGCTCGTTTGCTACAGTTGCTGATAAAGCTACGTACTCACCTTTTCCTTCTGACGTATAAAAGTTGGCAGATTGATCACCGATCTGGATGACGTGACATGTTCGACGTCAGTGGATGATGTGACATCTTGTGACGGCACCGGGGTGTTACCGGCGAGTGTTGTGAGCAGATACTCCGGTGTCTGGCCACTCTTGAGCAACTTCCGAATTTCCTCGACACCTGGGAAGTCACTGTCAGCCCCACTTCTTCCGGAGATGGAGCCGCATGAAGATGTTCCTCTGGCGGATTTGTTGCCTAGACTCGCTAATTTGTTCTGCTCCTGGACCCACCAATCCGGGTCTCTCATTACTGCGCCACACACGCACATGTTAAAGAACGTCCCTGCCAGCAAGAGAACTGTTCCACGCCAGCCGTATTCCTCAATGAAGTACTGTGTCATCGGTGCATACACGACGGTGCCTGCACCAGTCCCACACGCTCCGAGCCCTGTAGCCAGAGCCCTCTTCTTGTCAAACCAGTACGCGATGGATACCACCGCAGTGACGTAACATAGCCCTAAACCCAGACCTGCTATGACCCCAAACGTAGTGTACATGAGTTCGATGCTGTTGACAAAGGCACTCATTGTGAAGCCGATTCCAGAAACGATTCCTCCGATGATTGTCATTTTCCTGCAGCCGTACCGATCGACCAGCGAACTGCCAATAGGGCCGGAGAGGAGAGGCACAGCCATGAAGAGACTCCCGATCCAAGAAGTCTTACTCTTACTCTCGCCGAAGTGCTCAAGAAACTTGATATACAGTAAACCAAAGGAAAAGCTAATACCGTCAGCAATCATACTGATTATAAATGACGCCAAGACGACGACCCACCCCCAACCGCCGTCAGGTATTTTATTCGTCTTCTCCTCGTCATTCCCCGACTCGCTGCTGCATATGGAGTCTGCTTCAGATTCGGCGTCTTTATCGTCACCTTCGTTGTCCCGGAATTTGATAACGACATTATCACAGATAGGATTCTCGGTTATAACTGTTCTTATGGGAGATTTCCCTACGGGAAGGACATCACCGTTCTTGACAGGTGGAGGAGGAGAGGAACTGGCGTTTTGTTGTCTGGCTGTTTGCCGCGATTCTGCAGAAGATGTAGACGGGCACAAGGCTGACGGTTCACATCCGATGCTGGACAGAGTCGGGGAGAAATCGTTGGAGCTGAAGCTTACAGTTCTGGTAGGAGAGTCTGGACCAATGCCGCTGCTGGCTACAGACTTGTTCTGAGGCGAGGTTGGTGTTTCATCCGTTCCCGCAGGTGTTTTTGGTGTCACTGCTGGGCTTAAACTTGGTGAATCGTTGCTCCATCCCAAGATTGGTGCAAGGCCTCCAGCGTTTCTTCGTGGAAGTGGTTCCATCTCAGTGTATTCAAAGTGCTGCTGTGCTGGTTGTCTGATGCCTCACGTACGGGTGTGTATATTGCGTGGTGTTGAAAGCGTATATTGCCAAAGTGTATTCCTTTAATTTCTGCGATGAACAGTCACTGAAAAAATTATTAAACTTATTCAAATGTGGAACGTATTCCTAATTGGCGAGTTCACTTAGTGACAAGAAGCGAGCAAGTGTTTGCACTCCATTCATTCTGTTGTACTATGCCTATTATTCAACGTATTAATTAGAGCAGTCTCTAAATTACAGCACTAATGTGGGGGAATAATACAGTCTGAGTCCATCTTCGTGGCCACCCTTGCAGATCTAACGGGAACTGATAATGATATCTGTTCAGATGTGCCAATGTTTTCGTACCCTCTCTGGTCGTATCAGAGTCAACGATTAAACTGTGACTTCTTGACGTAAGATTATGAAGATTATACGGACGCTGCTGCTTCAGTGTCTTCGAACGTATGCCACCGAAATTTCTCATCAATGACCGGTTGGCACGTTGTAACAAATGGCACGACGAAAGCAGAAGGCGCTTCTGAGTTCCCGTAGCTCTGGGTTTGTCGTTGTCGTTGTTGCTATGACGACGGAAGCACGCGTTTCTTGAGATGACTGGAGGCCAGCTGATGCACTTCTGGAGCTCTGACGACCCCAGCGCTCCCTGAGGTAAGAGGACGGCTGCTGCTGTGTATCTGCTAGACCACGGACACACCATACGTCAGAGTGCAACTTCTGAAACAAAAGAGAAGCTCTTATGCGTCATTTGGTACCTCCGAGTGTTCAGAATCGGGAGAACTGTGACAAGTCGTTATTAGAAGAGGCAACAACTTGTTGAACTGTTCTGTAATATTTATTATAGTTGCACAGTATACACCGACGCACTTCGGTTTGAAGAACTGAAGAATAATAACAATAGTGAACTCTGTAACACCTTGAACGTTGTGTTGAACCGCAACTCTGAACTGGAACTCGTAAACTTCAAAGTCACAATGCGACTGACGGTCAGTCAGTCAGTCAATCTTGGTGTTGAGCCCAGTCTACTATAAACTTCCAGGTCAAAGTCACATTGCGACTGACGGTCATCTTATATAACCTTGAGTCGGCGGACCTATAGAAAACATGTCACTGTCCGTTTTGTTGCAAGCTTTGCCTAGCATCGGCTGTTTACTCAGCCTTTACTAGGAAGCGAATGATTTCTAGCTTGCGATTGGCTAGCACTCGATCCATTGTGGGTGCTTCCCATAGTCACATATTGTTGTAGACCTTACATAGCAACGACGGTTTACTCGCCGTTGCTAAGCACTGGTATCTGAGCTGTCGCTGTAACGTTTGCTTGAATGTGGGCAGTGCTCACAGAACTTATGGCCGAAGTGGGGGGGGGGTGCACATGTCGCCTGTGAGGAATGCGTGAGACCTCGACACTTGCAAGCATGAAGAGCGACAGACAAATGGATCCTGCTCTGAAGGTCCTCGGGCAGTGCCCACTTGTCCTGGCGAAGCTACAGAAGTTGACTGGCCTCGATCTGAATTCTGATGGTAGCATTCGGTAACATGTTCATGTTGGTGCTGGGGAGGACTGCATACCAACTCAGAATTGGTTCTCTGTCTACAACAATTCAGTTGCTACCTCACACCAGACACTGCCTCCTTTCCATGACGAAGAATAATCACTGTTTACAGGGTTCGCGATAGAGCGCCATTGGTAGCGACATGTCCGTCGGTATCAAAGGGCCGCTGAGTGCGGGCCACGGCTTGGGTTCGAAACTTGTCCGGGACTTGCAGTAGAGTCAGGGCGCTAACACAGCATGCCATCTGCCTGTTCTGGAAGGAGACATTTCCGAGCGGAAGCCATGTAGCCCGCTTTTATGTTGCAGGTGAATGGTAGGACGATAGATGAACTGGAAAGGACTTCAAAGGATGCGATGGTGACCAAATCGAGGTATTGTCTCGGCATTTGCCTCGAGAGTCTGAGCAAAACCACGAAAGTCTCGGTCAGGATAGCCTGTGTTCCGGCAAAGATTCGAACCAGCATCTCCTGAATTCAAGTGTACAACGCTACAGGTACAGATGGACACAGACTTGGCATCGTAACGTGTCGATAATGCAACCTGATGAGGGTTGGCTGTGACTGGCATTATCTTGCGCGTCTTGTGATTGGTACACCCTCTCTACGCTGTGTCGTTCCAATTGGGATTTGCGATACCTCCAGTCACAGAATGCGTCCCTCACCCGTCACTGAAACTCATCAAAGTGAACTATGAATATCTTGGCTAGCTGAGGGACTGACAGCTTCTAGGGCAGGAAAGCAACATCCTTTCTACTGTACCTGAAGCAGGTAACTTTCAGTTGAAATTTGAAATTCTCATGGCGTTGAAATCGGAGCCTGGAATTCGACATGTCGTGAAATAAGACCTCGAGGCGTATTCTTGTGACGTCACTTTACTCGTATTACCCAACGACGTAACTGTAACACAAAATGTTGAGCAAGTCGTCTCACGCTCGTATTCGGGGGCGCCGGTTTCGAATCTCTAAGTATTCTCCAGTCCCCTCAGGCAAATTCCAGGATATTACCTTGATTGGGTCATGACTGCTTCCTTCCAAATCCTTTCCAATTCATTATTTATGAATCATTTAGATATTGAAGGCGTTCGCAACTTCCTATGTACATATATAAGGAAGTGACGTAACGGTAAGATGGTATCTCTGGCAATACGCAATTTCGGCTTACATAGTAACGAACTGTCGAGCTTCAGTACACTGCATGAGCGTGAGTCATGTCGTTGGTCACGAAAGAGCGTGTAGTCTCTTGTTGATTCAGTGTGTCGCGTCTTTTACGTGAAACTTTGGCTGAGGTTATGTGAAGTATAATGCACTTCACAAAGGAGACCGTTTACGGTTTACTACTATTTGTTCGTATTATTCGTGGGAGATGCCGTCACACATCGGCCTCGATGCTTCATTCGATAATGTGTTGGACTACACAGGAATGCGACGGATAACAGGTGAAGTTAATAGCACTGAAGCTTATATAACAAAGCTGAGGCTTCCCATTCAATTCTCAAAGAGTGTTGCACTACAATAACTCACAAAAATGGCGATATAAAAATAGCCCGTGTTTTTGTCGTGATGTAACGTAAGGGCTTTCACCTTTGCCCCATCTGAATTATATTAGTGTTTTAACAACAAAGCAAGCCATACTAGTTCTACAGGGTGTCTACAATGAGACGCCCTGATTTTATCGTATTCTCAGGAAGTAAGTAATAGAGATATGGCCTAATTGTTGACAAATATCAGTAACACAGAGCACAAAGTTTAGTTTAAGAAATCAGTACACTTCCACGCGAGCTCAGTTCGTGACACGTAGGGTATCTCTTCTGCAATCGAGGGCCGCCCAGGTCCTCTGCAACATGGAACCGACAACTTCCACAATCCCAGGAGGTCTCCAAGGTCTCGGACTTTATTGACGCAGCCCCACACGGCGTGAAGTCAGGAGAACGTCGAGGCCAATCCGTCGGACCACCTCATCCACCCAACTGCCTGGAAACGTTGGATTCAGAGCTCGCCGTACGTCTAGCGGCCAGTGGGGTGGAGCACCATCTGAGGAGAGGCATGCCCATGTACGAGTCTTCTGCGCATGTTGCACATGACGCCACACCAAACGTTCGCTTTCGGGCTGTCTCGCGCATGCTCCATGACGCTGTGCGTTTCCTGTGATCCCAATATCCGAACGCTATGCCTGTTTGCAGCACCAGAGACATGAAAAGTGGCCTCGTCAAGAACTTGATGTTTGTTAGAAAGCTGGGGCCTCTGCCGATTGGGTCAGGAATGTGACAGGCCACGGGTTGTCCTCTGGCTTCCGCCCCTGTAGAATCTGCAGTTCCTGTGAAGCCCGACGACTTCGGACGGTCTCTACCTTCTCGTCGGAGACGCGTTATCAGCCTCCCCCGCGCCCTTTGAAGACACTCCCAGTCTCCAGAAACTTGTTGTGCCATGCTTTAATCCTCTTTACGTCTAGTGCACGACGAAACTCCCTTTGCAGCGTCACAACGGGCTTCAACTCAGAGACCCACAGAACAACTCGCGCCTTCTCCTGAGCTGACGCCATCTTTGTGTGAAAGGACAACAGCGCCCCAACGGTGGCCCGTGAGGTAACCTAAAAATTTAGGCGGGAATTTGAACCCCTGTAGTATGTAGGAGACCCTTAACACATGAAAGAAACATTTGCCTATTTTCAAAACATCTTCAAAATCAGGGCGTTTCATTGTAGACACCCTGTACCTTGTAATCCTTCTCTGCCTCGCCAGACCGTCGGCAGAACGCACGATGGTGACTTCGCGATGGATGTTAACAAGTTTTCTGCGGCACTGTGCAATGACGTCACAGTTACTGGCCCCTGACACACCACCAATCAATAGCAAGGCCGAAGCTGTTACGTCATTGCGTTGCTATGGCTACGTAACGATGCTGCCAAAATGAAAGGTTATTTAACGACGGCTTCTGTAGCTCAGAATACTGAGAGTCTAAAAATAAGATTTATCTGGACTGACTGGGAAAGCTCACGAAAAATTCCAGTCGGGGTACCCGGTCCCAGGCCGAGACTTAAACCCGGGACTTCCCGAATGTCATGTTTTTTTTTTTAATTATAATTTGGATGTTTCCTTAAATGGAGGATCGGCCCATCGGAGTCCGCTACTTCCACAACAGGAACATACATGAACGGAAAGGTGTTGGAACCGATGATACCAGTTTGTCACCATTCTGGAGGGCAGACATGGCTACTGATCTTGCAGAGGAGCTTGCAAGCAGTGTGAAAGGGCTGCATGACAGCCAGTGCATTCTGCATATCTGCTCTGGTTAAACAGCTTGTAACATGAACTGTCTAGCCAGATACAGCGTTATCAAATTATATCACGCTGTCATAATACGTCCAGCGTTAAGAATGTAGTACAAGACTGACGGTCAAATGACGATATACGTACAAAGTCGCTTTCAGAAGAACTTCAGGAATGTGCGCATTGCGTAACGTGTTTATGGTGCAAAGTCTGTTTTTAATTGCCTCGAAAATATGCATCGGCAATAAAATGCGTTTCATTCCTCTTTACAACTTTTGTCCGAAACATGTTTCGTTCCGACTAACATTTCGTGAGTTACGGCAGAGATGGACGCAGAAACGCGTGTAGGTCTTAATGTGAAGTGTTCGTTATTGTTGCTCGATTCTAGAAGAAGATTCAAACATTTCGAAAAATTCCGATCTCAATTTTTTACACGCGGACACGATGACACACATGCCGAAGAAAACTGGCCCTTCTCGTTGCTAACGCGCCCACCTCGAGTCACAGATCGCTGTATTGTTACTACTCAAAGGGCAATAAATCCGAGAGGGAACAAACGGGCTGAGGTTCGCGCTGTTTATACCAGTGGCGCAGCAACGTCACTTCCGATGTGACGTGAAATTATCGTTAAGATCCCGCTCTCCCTTTGTTTCAGTCCTGCCGTCTTCAGCGACAAGAAATGCCGATATTCATGGACAGGAACGCCCAGTTATGATGACCTATGAGTCCCGCAATCTGTTGTCCCTCGGAGTATGTTGCTGTTTGTCTGATGTCACTCTTAGATATTGCACTTCGTAAAGTTTCCAGTCACGTTCATGTAGCTAAATGTCCCGTATGGTTGCCTCACGCTCTCCCGTGCAGACAGTGGCGAGAAGGCCTGGCCCTTCCCAATCAGAATAGTTCGTACCTCACAGGAAACACTCTCCGCCTTCATAACGAAGGCCGACGGTTACTGCTGTGTCCTGTGAGTAAAATGCAGAGATTTTAACGTTAAAGCTGGTGACTAATTAAAGGGGGCGAGTAATGCATGGAAGCTAATATTAAAATCAATCTCTGAGAAATATATTCGTGAAGTACTGCTTCCCAGCTTCACAATCTTCGCAATAAAAAAATATACACAGAAGCAAAAGGTGGGAACTCATTTCATTTTGCCGAGCGGGTTGACGTGGTGGTAACGTTCCAGACTTGTATTCCGTATGTCCACGGTTCGAGTCTCGACAGGGACACTGGCTATCCTGACCGATGTTTTTCGTGACTTTCACCAGTTCCTCCAGGCAAATGGCGGACTAATACCTCGATTTGAACACCGCCGCTTCCTTCGAAATCCCTTCAAATTCATCATTCATCTGTCACTCTGCCATTACACACTACATAGACTCAGTGATGGCAGCGCCATAGAGTAAACCGCAGAAAACAATAATTCCATTCTTATATGGATACCTATCTACACGGCGTCATAACCCAGAGCCTCATGTTAACGTCCTTCACCCCTTTTACGCCTCGCGTAACATAACTGCAAGCGAAGGTCATTGACGAAAAAAAGGACACATTTGAATCTGTAAGCAGTTGTTGCCCGTGCCTTTGTACCAGGGCACAAACCCCGGCCAGGTGGAACCGCTTCACGAGAACAGAAACAAACTTAAGTGGCTCAAGTTCTTGTCCAAGCATCCACACCTCGGTCTAGCGAACGATCCCTGAGACCAATCCTCTGGGTTTCAACGCCGTGCAGTCAGTTGAAAAGTTAACCGGAATTTCAGAGAAACATTTAGCCTCTGTCCTGCTTGCTACCTGCGCCATGCTAGTTTCTCGCGTCGCGTCCTGTCGCTTCTCAAACGCATTCACTGTAAAATCTTTTCGTAGTGTCAAATACCAAGTTTCACACCCACACAGAACATCTAATTTATTATTTCGGAAATGGAAGTCCACAGATTACATTGAAATGAAGCAAGCATTCTTTGAATTTAATATGCTCTTAATTTATTTATGTATTTTTTTACTTTTATTTATTTATTTATTTATTTTTGCTGTCATGTGAACTCTTCCACATTTCTCGAACGATTTGTTACCCGTGGTTTGCCCTTTCTCCCGACGATGAGGCATGAACACAGGCCGTTTTATATAACATTTCCCTCCTTATGTGGAAACTGTTGTTCAGTGGAAGCATTGTGTCACCTCTGTTCTCGCTAATTCCCATATTCGAGAAACTTTCATCAGTCAGGTAGGGTTGTGAAATCGCCCGGTCGCCTGCGTGTCTGTCTGTCTGTCTGTTACACCTCACAATTCCACTGCTGCATTCGGATGATAATACTGAGAAAACAATTGCAGAAGGCTTGTGGCCTCAAGGTTTCTCCGTCTATGTCGGGGATGAGTGGGTTTCCTCTGGTTCAAACCAGTTTTGCAGAAAATGCGAGCGCGCTCCCAGCCAGCCGCAGAACAATTTCGCGCGGAACACCGGTCCCGTTGTGCACGAGCGAGCGCGGTCAAGGGGACTGCTCGCTGCTTCACACATGTTGGGTCCCACATATTGGGTGCGCTCTACAGGCACTAGCTTCGGTCCCCTCGGGATCCATTAGATATTATATGGGGTTCACATGTATTAGCTTCGGTCCCCTCAGGATCCATTGGATATTATATGGGGTTCACGTGTATTAGCTTCGGTCCCGTTAGGATCCATTAGATATTACATGGGGTCCACATGTATTAGCTTCGGTCCCGTTAGGATCCATTAGATATTACATGGGGGTTCACATGTATTAGCTTCGGTCCCCTCAGGATCCATTAGATATTATATGGGGTCCACATGTATTAGCTTCGGTCCCGTTAGGATCCATTAGATATTACATGGGGGTTCACATGTATTAGCTTCGGTCCCCTCAGGATCCATTAGATATTATATGGGGTCCACATGTATTAGCTTCGGTCCCGTTAGGATCCATTAGATATTACATGGGGGTTCACATGTATTAGCTTCGGTCCCCTCAGGATCCATTAGATATTATATGGGGTCCACATGTATTAGCTTCGGTCCCGTTAGGATCCATTAGATATTACATGGGGGTTCACATGTATTAGCTTCGGTCCCCTCAGGATCCATTAGATATTATATGGGGTCCACATGTATTAGCTTCGGTCCCGTTAGGATCCATTAGATATTACATGGGGGTTCACATGTATTAGCTTCGGTCCCCTCAGGATCCATTAGATATTATATGGGGTCCACATGTATTAGCTTCGGTCCCGTTAGGATCCATTAGATATTACATGGGGGTTCACATGTATTAGCTTCGGTCCCCTCAGGATCCATTAGATATTATATGGGGTCCACATGTATTAGCTTCGGTCCCGTTAGGATCCATTAGATATTACATGGGGGTTCACAGATAGTTGGGTTCAGCCCGTGGGTATTAGGTTCGAACCCGTACATATTAAGTTGGGGCCCACTTTGTATTATGTTTTTTCCGGTTTGTTTCATGACCCAGTCAGCAAGTTAGAGCAGAGGGCCACGCCATAGCTCAAGCGGTTAGTCGCTGGCTTCCCACCGCGGCGGCCCGGGTTCGATCCCGGGTCTGGTCAAGTGGCATTTGTGGTGGACAAAGTGGCGCTGGGGCGGTATTTCTCCGAATACTTCGGTTTCCCCTGCCAATCTTCATTCCACCAAGTTCTCCATCATCATAATCACCCGGGGCAAGTACAACAGGCGCATCAGTGGCCGCCGTGCCGAGTGGACCCAGCTGGACTCCAGTCCCCAGTAAGCGAAAAGTTAGAGCAGGCCAATGCAGTGTCCAGTGTTAACAGTGAACTGGAAGGGGTATGGAAGGAAGCGATCGTGGCCTGACTGTGTCACTATCCGAGCTTCTGCCTGGAAGGACTGAAGAAGACCATGAAAAACCTTTTTCTGGATAAGCCATGTCCCGACCGAAATTCGAACTGTGACCCTCCCGATTATGTTAGGAGCGTAGATAAAGTGACCTTAGTTAGTACTCAGCTTCACGATCCGGCTGCCCTATCCCTGTGGAAAGAGATTTCGACACCCATTGGACACAACATTGGGTGAGCCCCAGTACCTGTCTCAACACAGGGAAAGCATATCGCTGCCGGGAATCGAACCCCAGTCATACGGGCCCGAGAAATGAATGACTCCTGGCCTTCCCGCGGCGCACAGTGTTCCCTACTGCGTCCAGTGCGCCTCTTCATTCAGCCTCGCGGGTTGGCGCAGCGGCAACGCTGTAGGCAGGTGCCCGGTTCGAATCTCGGCTGTCCAGATCCCAGTATTTCGTAATTTTCTTCAGTTCTTCCAAGCAAATGTACGCTTCCTTCCATTACATCCTTCGCAATCGTCCCACATTTGTGCGCCGAAACATGTATCCCCGAACAAGGAGGAAACGTCGGCTGCGTCTTCGCAACGAGAACAGGGTATCGTTAAGTAAGCCAGCTGCATTACCCATCTGCCGCAAGTGCACGGCAGCACACCCTGGCGCCACGGTCGCGAATCGTTTGTCCTTTCGTTACCTGAATGTGCGAGGTATAAAGCTAGCAGTTCATTTCGAGGTTTGGGGGCCCACCCAGCCTCTTACCCCCAGAGATAAAGCGGCCGCGGCGTGGAGCTAGTAATTACTGAGCTCTAACAATATTGCACACAGAATGACATGTGCCCACCTCCAGGGGTTCACTGCTTATCGCCAAGAGATTAGATTTCGGGCAGCTGCGAATTCTTGGCATACTTCCCTTATTATGGAAAAAAGTAGGCTTATGAGATCACCTTGCTGTCTGTGTGTCTCCCTCCCCCTCCACTTACTATTTTCGCTTTTTATGCGGTCCGTATTGTGTCGAAGGAAAGTAGGCGATTGGTTCTTCTGAAACGCCTTTGCGTTCTAACGGAAAGAGAATCCTGGAACAAAAGTTGCATATTTATCGGAGATACGTGCATGTTGTGATTGTTAGCGTCGCTCCCACCTCACAAGTTCGCGCATTCGCCGAGTTATTACCGATTGTGGGAAATTCAAATGTTCACTGCTGGGGTAACGTTTAATGGCATAGCGTTAGCACCAAATTTAATAGAAATCGGTCTGCTGGTTTAAGAGTTCAAACGGGCGACGGAGACACGAGTGGTGATCTCATGAACAAGGGACCTGGCAAGGTGGCTCGATCGGTAAACTAAACCAAAGTTTAGGCCGTGCCATAGCTCAAGTGGTTAGTCGCTGGCTTCCCACCGCGGCGGCCCGGGTTCGATCCCGGGGTCTGGTCAAGTGGGATTTGTGGTGGACAAAGTGGCGCTGGGGCGAGTTTTCTCCGAGTACTTCGGTTCCCCCTGCCAATCTTCATTCCACCAACTGCTCCACAATCACCCTCACCTATCATCTGGAGCTGGTACAATAGGCCAGAAGTGGACTTAGTCCCACCCCACTAGCAAAAACACTTTATGATAAGCTACCGTAATTCCCGTTGAAAATGCAACATAAACTTTTGTGCCTGTATGTCCTTCCTCCCTTCTCCTTCAGTCCTTTACACACCTCTTTACGGAGGGAGCACTATGCTACAAGCCGGAAGGTCGCGGGTTCTATTCCCGATGAGGGCCCTGGGGTCGACTCAGCGTCTAAGAGAAATGAGTACCAGGTATCTTCCTGGGGATAGAGGGCTGACAACTTCACCGCTGTGAGCTGACTGTCTAGAAAATGTGGGAGGCTCGACGTCTCACAGCCGTGTGGACCTCAACGGCTTGTTACAGGCACAGCTTTACCTTTTATTGCCTCTTTAATTGTCCGTCGTGTTGTAATTATTCTCCCTTTCACTTCCTGTCTCTCCTTTGTAGTTTAGGTGCATATCGTTCGACATAAACTTCGACGCACTCCTCACTGCGAGTTATCACATATTTTCATATGGACCGAGTAGGACAGGTTGTGTTGCATCAGTTTTGCGTTGCGCTGGCTGCTAGGAACTCCGCCAGCAGCACCCAGCTGAGTGTCTAAATGAATGCTCCGGCTGTGCGCCACTTCAATATCGGCGCTCTAAAAATAAACATCGCGCCTGGCCGTGAACATCCGCCCACAGCAGGACCCGGCTGTCCGTGCCGTCACATCCGGTGGGAAGTGCTCGCTGTTCAGCCACCGCAGGGACTGGCCGCGGGGACAGGGATCCTTCTCTGAAAGCTGATCCCCGTCATTATGCACGGCACAACATTTCATTTCATTCCGTGGCTCTGCAGCCGCTTGTTGGGCCCTGGCCGCTTTTGCGGTTTCGTAACCCTATACACAGTCGGTAGAAACCCTTGGACGGGGGATCAGCCTTTCGCAAGGCCTCTACCAGCACACAAACATTCATGACTCTAGTGGGATTCGAACCCAAACCCAGTGTTCGAGCTCCGAGGCCCACAAACTAACTTCCATATTCATTTGGGACTTACACCGGGGTAAAGCGATTGGGGCATGAAGTGAGTCACTCATCCATGTAGTGGAACTATACCTCCACTCCTCCATACGTCTTCATACTGTGGTGGTTAAACACAGGGATAACTTTACCTTTCATTGGATTCAAGGCTCTTACAACAGTGACTGTGAAGAATATTGTCCCCTTCGATATGACGCCGTGAAATGAAGTAAAGCTCACCGACGTTTCGGAGGAACGTGCTACCTCCATCTTCAGCATGAAAGAGTAAGTGAAGCCGGTTATCAGAAATAATAAGTGCACGGGGCGGCTAGTTGCTGTTTGCTCTTTTAATTGCGTGGCTTATCCTGAAGATGGAGGCAGCACGTTTCTCAGAAACGTCCTTGAACTTGTACCGGACTGCACGGCGTCACATCTCACTCTCCAGATTTGTCTTGCTGCCAGACGGGCGGCATGGGAATGGTCAGCAGATCTGCATTCAGTGAGACAGCTGATCGGTCGTCGCAGGTTGCGGTCAGGGCGTGACGTCACTGGCGTGCACACCGAGCACACTGGCTCAGTCCACAACGTCTCGACCGCGTCACCGACTGTCCTGACCTGCGTTCTTTTTTATTGCGGGTTTTCCCAGGCCCCCTGAGATAATATAAGTTACTGATAAAAGTAAAGTAAATCTATCCCTGTAACAGGCCGTGGAGGCCATAGGGTTGTGAGACGTCGAGGCTCCCACATTTTCTAGACAGTCGGCTCACAAATGGCGGTGAGGTTGTAAGCCTTACGCGCCGAGCTATCCCTGTAACAGGCCGTGGAGGCCATAGGGTTGTGAGACGTCGAGGCTCCCACATTTTCTAGACAGTCGGCTTGCAGATGTCGGTGAGGTTGTCAGCCTTATGCGCCGGCCGCCTTTACCCTCAAGAATATTCCTGGAACTCATTTCTGTTAGAGGCTGAATCGACCCCAGGGCCATAGTGCGTCTGGAAGGATTAGGTAAATTGAAAAAATCCACCTCATCGGAATTCGATCCCGCGACCTTCCGGCTTGTAGCATATTGCCTCAACCAACTACGCTACCGCGTGCCCCCCTTAAGTTACTGGTAGCGTCGTTAAATAAGCTGAAAATTAGTAAATGGTGTAAGTTCACAGAATTCTGCATTGCCTACATTCATTGCATTTCTGTGTTTAGGAAGATTTAACCGGTTGGTCTTTGTATCTGAGACACTTTGTTTTCTGTGAGGCAGGAACTGAATTTTAAAGATTCATACCATATAAACGAACTCAGGCACCAGAGGGTTGACTTTCTTACAGTATTTAATTAGAATCAGTGGGTTGCGACGCCATATAGCTCGAAGAAAACCCGACGTTTCGAAGTAACATATTACAACCTTCAGGTTCGAAGAGTAATGCAAGCAAGAAACCAACAAAAGCGGGCGACACAACCCAGAAGTTCGTGGATGCACGGTCCGTCCGTCAAACACGCACCCCAGCTTACACCACGGGAGCATTAACCAAAGGCTAGCGACATAATAGCACACCGCTGCTAATGAATGTCTTACCTTCCACAATCGCCGCTACGAGCGCACTTGTTCTTGGTCAATAACCCAACTAAATATGTCCTTACGTGAATTTGTATACACAGCTTCAGTGCTGCCACTCGGGAAATGCGCACAACTTGTAAAACTGCATATACATTTAAAATCTGGAACATGTTCATTGCGCTGTTTAATTCCAACATTTCTTTAAATTGTAATTTCGCTTCTTATCAATCACTCCGGTGTGTCACGGGCACTATTTCTCAGCGCGGAAGATCATTTCTATTGTTCTATCTAATCTTCGTTTAAAACACTTGTTTCACTACGGATCAAGAAACTACGAATTAGTACACAGAAGGATGACCAGAATTTTGGGGGACAGTTTTATGCCCTGATTATCCCCTGAACTGACAATACGTTTATAATAAGCAGGATTCTTTTAGTTAATTGTCACGATTTGGTTAGCCTTCTCTAGTGGTAATTATCAGAGTCTTCGGGATATGACGCCATGCGGTCTGCCAGACGGTTACCAACATTTCGGAGGAGACTGCTGCCTGTATTATATCCTGATGATAGAGGCGACAATTTTCTCCGAAACGAATGATGCTTACCTATCAGATTTCTGGACGTCATTGGCAGGGTTGCCGTAGTGCTGTGTAGGCTCGAGTTCGGGAGGTACCAGCTTCGATTCTCGGCGGAGACACGGGCTATCCTGACTGAGGATTTTATGGTTTTCCTCACTCCTTACAGACAGATGCCGGGACTATATCTGAATTTGGTCACGACCGCTTCCTTCCGAATGTTTCCAATTCATGATGTCGCCCTGCCATTCCATGCTATATAGTCCAGACGCCCATGAGTCGTACAGTAACCCCCTCCCCCTAAATCCACGCCATTACACCGCACCTCATCCTATAGAGACAGCAATATGGATTTGCCACACAATAAATAGGCTTTACTTTTAGTGGGCAAAATCTGGTGCAAGTATTCATAAAACTGATTTATCTTAAGGGCGCCCGGTAAGGGAAAATACATTACAGTGTTTTGCTTTTTTAACTGTTGCAGAATTTAGATAATTCATTGGAATGATGCGGCCAAGATGCCATGAGTATGGCCCGCCGCTTTTGTAGTTCGCTACATTAACCGGTTGGTCTTCCCAAAGCAGACGGAGCCTGTTTCCTGTGAGGTACGGACTGAATTTGTATGTTATTTAGCTGAATCTCTGAAACTGCGGCGCAACAAACGTAGCGCTTACACAGAAAGACCGACCTCTCCGTCGTCGAAGGGGAGGTCCCACTTCTAAAACACATGCATATCTAGGAGAGACTAAAATTCCTAGTCACGGGTCTCAAGGAGAGTGAAGCCAAGAATAACTGTGCTGGCGAAGACCAGCGGCAATTTTTAACCGACCGACTGAGCGGGGCAGGATTCCGATCCAACACACTGACGACTCCGATCAACTTCTCCCACCTGCTCATGGGACAGTGCACTTGCTAACGTTTTATCTCCTACACTTCCCAACGCTTTACCCTCTCTCCAACAAACTTTTACGAGAAGGACGAACGGTCACTGCCCGAAACCTTCAAAACACTATTATTTTGCACGCCCCCCCCCCAAAAAATATAACGTCTCTCAGTACTTCCGTCCAATTTCTCTCTCTCCTCAGGCGCCCAGTTTAAATTCATCACAATTAAAACACATTTACTGGGAAGGACGCCAAATTTTCTTTCCAAATTATGCAATTCGACACTAATTGAGAAAATCATAATCCCGCGACTCCATATGTTGTCCTTTCTCTACACCCCCACGCATGCGCGCAGTGAAGTATCTCACCCCATGACTTTCCCTTTCACCCGCCCTTCTACTGTTCCTTCCTACCCCTCTTTGTCACTGCATTCAAGCTTCAGGGGTTAAGCATTCCGTCCCAGAGACAGAGTCGCGCACATCTCTCTTCACAGGCTGACACAACTATGTTATGTGCGCATGTCAAGTCTTCATTATCATACATTAATGCTCCTTTCTAATTCTCTGTTTCTGCTTAATTTATTGTAATTTTCAGATTCATAATGAGACCAGATGCGGCTGTCCGAACACCGGGCTGCCCACAGAATTGCACGCTCTTACATAAGCGGGACTGGGTCAGTGTACTGAAACGTCTTTGTAACTATATATACCGTCTGCAATCTGAAATTTCCCCACACAGTATATCTGTGTGTTCCGTATTGTTCTCACAGTAAACAGCGACTGTTTCCCTAAACAGCATTAACCGGTTGGGCTCTGTAGCGGAGACGTAATGTTTCCTGTGAGGTACGAACTGAACACACTAAAACTCTGCATTCTGCCCACACAGTGTATCTGTGTGTTCCGTATGGTTCTCACAGTAAACAGCGACTGTTTCCCTAAACAGCATTAACCGGTTGGGCTCTGTAGCGGAGACGTAATGTTTCCTGTGAGGTACGGACTGCATTTATAGGCCTGTTATTATTTCGATAAAATTCGGGGCTTCAAACGATTAAAATCTGGCCATCCTATGTTGAAATATTAAATTGCATGTTTCAGACATTTAATTAAATTCACTTCCTGTTCCATCACGTCACACGTCAGTTAAAAATGATTCAGTTATTTTAATTACCATCGTAACAAAACGTCGCGTGAGCTCAACTCGGCACAGAATACGTAACATGTTTTGACAGACATTGTACTGACGGGTACTTACTGCCGCTGTCTTTATATCCCAGCTGAAGAGCACGTCACAACATGGCCGCCCTCGTCACAATGCTCGAGGACCTTCCCCTCATGTATATAGCGTTACGTAAGTGTCACCACTAACAAGGTCACGGGCACTGTATAGTTCGGTTATCTATTTATGTTTCTCGGCAACTATAAACTCTAAATTTATCCAGCCCAGCGTTTACGTAAGGCGGCTTGGGAGTAGCGTACATGCAGCCCAGACACTTACGGAGATGAGTTCCACCCTGAAGAATGTATGCTTCGAGGCGCGGCGCGGCACGTCGGTGAGCACCGCTCTGTACTCCACCGGCTTCTGTTGGCAACTGGAAGTTATTGACGGGTTTCGGCCGACTACAAGCAGTCTCGTGTCTCCGTCTCCTGCCTCACGCACGGGTATTGCCTCATTTTCCCCCATAGGGAGTATTGATTCGACACGCATGCGCACACTGTTTACTGTGCTCTTTTTATATCTTGCCGCTGTCATTTTTTGTGCATATCCCAGTACTGGAATGTCTCTTGTCACCCTCTGACTCCTAATCAGTAGTGCCCGTGCTTAATTAATTAAACATCATACCATGAAGACGGATGGGGTAGTAGAGGTATAACTCCACACATTTTTAAAATTGACAGCTTCGCTCCCCGGCCGCTTTATGCCGGGGAAAGAGCCGCTGGTTGGGCCCCAGAGCCGATCTGAACGCTGTGGAGCCCCCCCCCCCCTGCCGACAATCGAACCCCGATTCCTTGGCCTACCAGCCGTAGCCCGTCTCTATGGCGACTGAGATATCCCGGTTCCCCAACTCTCTAAGTGATTAAATTAATCGAACTTAACTTCCGAAATTATTAAAACAAAAATCTTGCCACACCACTGTCAAGAAACAAGGCATAAACAGGAGCTTCATAATTTCAACTCCTCACGTGATGATATCAATGTTATATTTAATAAAAAAACTGTCCTTGTAACGGATCGTGGAGGTCCATAGGGTTGTGAGAGGTCGAGGCTCCCACATGTTCCAGACAGTCGGTTCACATATGGTGGTGAGGTTGTCAGCCTTCCCCGCCGATCGGCCGTCCTTTACCCCCAGCAAGATTCCTGGTACTCATTTCTGTTCGAGGCTGAGTCGACCCCACGGCCATAGTGCGGCTGGAAGGATTACGTCCTTTGGAAAATCCAATAACGTCATCGGTAATCGAACCCGCGACCTTCCGGCTTCTATCATAGTGCCTCAACCTACTACGCTACCGCGTGCCCCCGCCAGATATTAATACAGGCATAAGATCAAGGAGGACGAGATAGGTGGCTCGTGTAGCACTCATGGTCAAGCAGTTTCGGTAGGATAACGTGAAGGAAAGAGACCACTAGGGAGACATAGTCATGTATGGAAATACAAGAATGGGTGTGAAGTGAATCTACCTTAGGCTAGGGACAAGTGGCGGGCTCTTGTGAACACGGTAATGAAACGCTGGGAATTTCCTGAGTGGGCGACAAGAGGTACTCCGTAGAGTTCGCTACTTACTGGGAGCACGAGGCAAGACACTCCACCCCCAGACCCCTTCTTTGGGGTTCAGACCTCCTCAAGAACTTAACATTCACCCAGTTAGCCATGTCATTTTCTGTAGTCACACCAGCTGGACCCTACCGCCAGCGAGATGCATGCAGCCCACAGTATATTTGCCTTCGTCTTCTGTTTACTGGCACTGCAACCCTGTGTGGGGATTGGCTTCCTGCATCGTCCTCGAGTCGGTTCTCTGGAGGTGTCATAACAGTTGTTAGCCCCATACCCAACCCCCAGCTTGGAGGACCAAGGACTATAAACTTCGTCTGATCCCTTCCTTTTGAGCTGTCTGACATGGGTGGCGCTACCAGGAGCTTACACTTCCGCCAGCATAGCTCTTCCAGTCACTGGGATACTTTAAGTCTTATGTTCCTTCGTGCAGGTGTTCCGACTGGATTTTGTGTGCCTTTCTCATCTCTCTTCGTGCTTGTGTGTTTCCAGCCGATCTGCTCTTTGAATGTGGAGCATTTAGTGGAATGAGAGTTGGCAGGGGAAACCGAAGTACTCTGAGAAAACCTGCCCCAGTGCCACTTTGTCCATCACAAATCCCACATGTCCCGAAATGGTTTCGAGCCCGGGCCGCCGCGGTAGGAAGCCGGCGACTAACAGCGCTCTCATCCCACTGAAACTATTAATACTCGGAGAAGAGTACAAATTGTGAAGCTCGGACCATTTTTTCCGCTCCCTTTCAGATACAGAAAACACCTTCAGCGGTCTGTACTCTTTCTGTTAGCTCAAAATCCAGCTCCAGCTCTCCCCAAACCACTGTATAGCGGAGGAGGTCCGCGGACCACCGTTTGAGAAGCTCGGCGATTATAGCAGGGTGGAGACACGGAGACAGGTCGGTACGTACTTAGCACCTCAATCCTTACGGTCGCTCGAACCGGATGCGCGAGTGCGGAAGCTGGCTACCTGTGCAACGGGGCGCGCGCAACCTTGCTAACTGCACACCGTGTGTCACTGTTGCAGGCAACTGGACTACTTCAGACATTGTGACATCTGCTGGCACGCGTCAACAGAAGAGTTGTTGCAAGCGGTGTTTTCTGTGCGATCCGTGCCGAGGATATATAACGAGGACCAGCTGCCGTTATGGGACAGTCATGAGACGGCAGTTAGATGAGTAGGAGGCTAGTGTGAGATGGCCGCCAGCCTGCGAGGACGTGCGCCCAGGAGCAGAGGTAAGTCCACTGTTGGAATATGTTACCAAGCATCGCAGTGAAGACCGTGACGGCAAACACTGTTCTTTGTGTGATAGTGTTCACTGAAGTGTAATCACGAGTTGTGTGTTTAAGAATCCCAACCTCACCTATAGTCACCCAGTCACGTGTCTATTCTCCTTTATCCCCTTAAATCTCAGTAGTAACTGCAGGATCGGACTTTCTCTATCAAGAGCTGCGATAGCTCAGTCGGTATAGTGGCAAGCTATGGGTTGGAAAGCCGAGGAGTCGAGCTTCGATTGCCGTCAGGGGCAACATTTTTCTCTTCTTCGCTCCGTCCAGGTGGGCTCTGGGGTCTACCCAGCCTCCCATAAAATTGGTACCGGCTGCTCTTTCTCTGGAGATAAATCGACCGCGGCGTGAAGCTGAGCACTCACCTCCTAGTACCGAGGTCAGGAATGGAGAAGCCCTATCTCCACTCCTGCATACATCTTCACGGCGTGGTGCCTAATTTTATGGAATCTGAACCCTTATTTTGACTCCTATCCTAATCCAGATGAATCCAGTCCACACCCTGACGCACTGCTTCACTATGATACGTTCTAATATTTCTTCCATCTACTCCTAGGTCTCCCAGATGGTCTCCCGGGAGACTCATCTCTCATTAGTGCTACATAAAGCAATTCACTGTGAATGTCTTCCGTCCTCCTGTCACTTCCTGTCCCCCTAGGCCCACATATTCTCCCCAGCTCCCTATTTTAAACACCCTTAGTCTATATTCATTCCTTGGTGTGGGATCAAGTTCCGCACCCATACAAAACAATTCGATTTTCCTTAACATAAAGATATCAGTTAATTAAATGCAACAGTCTCCTGATCAATTGCGATGTAATAACTTGGTTACCTGGGGCTCTTTCCCTGGGGATATAGCTGCCGGGGCGTGAAGCTGACCACTCACCTCCAGTTTATGCCTAGGTGAAGAAAACATGGCTCTGTGCATCCACTCCCCCATACGTCTTCATGGCATAGTGTTTAATTAGTTAAACACAGGGACAGCTTTACCCATTTTACCTTCTATACATCTGTGTATTAAACAAGAGAACCGACTCACAGAACACGATGGTGTATCGTACTCTGGAAGTGCTGTATTCGAATCTCGGCTGGGACACCGGATATCCTGAAGAGCCTATCTTCTCGCATATAACGCCGTGGGAGGAACGTACTGCTTCCATCTTCAGGCTCGAAGAATAAGCTACGCAAGAAACCAAAGTTCTGCTTCCTGCCAGGTTCATGAGGGAGGCGACTTGTTCCTCCGAAACGTCGGTTGACTTAGAACGGACTACACGGCGTTATATCCCACACCGCTGTGAGAACTTCAAATCCTACCCCATGTGGAGGCGGGTTCGAATACCACCATCGTAGACTTGCGAGTCGTAAAAGGCGACGAAAAGGGAACACAGTTCCCGGGGGTAAAATTGGGTCAAATTTTTCCTGGGGGATATAAATACAGGAACCTGTCTCTCCAGACTGGGGGAGTCTCGAATCTGAGGCAGTTAAATATGGTCATGAGTCCCGAGGTACTCGGACCAGAGAATGGCTGCGCTGGCGGGGGCCAGCAGCAATTGTAAACGACAGACCCATTGCCTCGTCAGAGAGGATGTTTCATAAGGACTACAACCGCAAGTGTTTAGGTGAAAAGAATACTGGTCGTGAGTCTCAAGGAGCTTGTCGCCAAGACGAACTGATTAACTGTAAACCGCCAGTCGTAAAGTGACTCTGACTCTGACTCAAATCCTATATCGGCTATCCTGACAGTATTTTTCGGGGTTTTACACATACTGGCCACAGCTGTCTTCTTCCAAATCCCTACGAGTTCTGCATTCAGCACGAGAAGCCGCGCTGCAGGTTTCTGAGCCAATGAGCTACGTGGCAATATTTGTCGAAACAAGAGCCGTGTTTTCTCGAGCAATTGTTCTTGCAGTGTAACCGAAGGTCGCGCTTATCCGGCGGCTACCGGAAGGGGCGGAGCCATCCGATACTTCTATCAGTTACTTTGCTAAAGTTTGGAAAGATAATAGAAGCGACGGCTATTATGACACATTCGCCAAGGTTCTGCAGTTTTATGCATTACGTAGACTTACTGTAACTGTCCACAGATGTCGCTGTTGCTGCTGCTATGGAGCAGTTTTACGTAACCAGCAAAGATGTGTGCTCAGTTACTGCCGAGGTGGCACTGAGGAAAGTGACAGAATTACAATTTTTTTTGTCAGTTGTTTCGAAAATGCGTATTTTCGGGCGAGTTTAGTGTTGATTGCTTTCATCGTGTTAAGAGAAAAATTCAAGGGTTAGAGTCTAAAAGCATAACAGAGAAACCTATGTATATGTGTCCATGTCTCATCACCAGAATGCTTGGATAAAGTCACGCTGTAAAAATTACTGACAGAAGTGGAGGCAGCACGGCCCTCCGAAACGTCGGTAAACTTCTGCAGGACTGCTTAGGGCCGCAGACAGTTGGGGGTGATGTGCGATGGGCTTTGTCCCGCCATGGTATTTTCCTGGGAAAGGGCGAGCAGAGAATATGGTTACATGATGATCCTAGAATACTGAGGGCAACACGACAATTAATAGAATAATTTTAATTTTTCACAAAAATATATTTGGTGTATTTCCTTCCATTTTCGAGTCTGCTTATTTAAATGTGTGCGGGGGCGACAAATGCCTGTCTTGTCCCTGCAAGGGCCCATATGCGTGGGAGCTGATTCATAGAGCCTGGAGACCACAGTTCGAACCAGTCCTAGATTTATAAAGTTCGTGAACTCCGCAGCACTCAGATGAGTCAGCGACAGACTAGACGCCCACAGCACCGCGGGGGCCTGAGGGTGGTGTTAGAGGAACCTGATTGGTCGCAACGGAAAGGTTACTGATGCACCACGAGCGTGTTACATTTTAAAACGGAACGCCTTGCTGTGCGCGGGATGCAGGCGGTGCTTACTGGTTCGCTCCGGTTTCGCCGTGACGGGAGCGACTCGGCCCTGCAGGCAACAAAACCCCTGGTAGGCTGGCAACTGGTCGGACTCGCGTGCGGACAATGTGACTTTCAGTGGAGCAAAACCACTATTAGTTGCTAAGCTGGGCAATATATTCCCCGCCTTTTATACAACCTTAACATTCATTAACTTGTACACAAGAGCTCGCCACTGGGCCGTATCTCGAGCCAGTTGAATCCAGTGCACATCCTCACAAGCCTAGTTCCATCACAATATTATCCTGCTGTCCACACACACCTGCGTCACACAGTTCTCTGTCCCCTTCATGTAATAAGTGCCGTTAAAGCAAAGTGGCAACTGTATATACCGCCTGCTTTGATACTAAAATGCCCTACATTTTCCCCACGCATCGTATTTATGTGTTCGTATCGTTCTCGCAATAAACAGCATTAACCGGTTGGGCTCTGTAGCGGAGACGTAATGTTTCCTGTGAGGTACGGACTGAACATACTAAAACTCTGCATTCTGCCCACAGAGTGTATTTGTGTGTTCTGTGCGGCTCTCACAGTAAACAGCGACTGTTTCCCTAAACAGCATTAACCGGTTGGGCTTTGTAGCGGAGACGTAATGTTTCCTGTGAGGTACGGACTGAACGTACTAAAACTCTGCATTCTGCCCACAGAGTGTGTCTGTGTGTTCCGTATGGTTCTCACAATAAACAGCGACTGTTTCCCTAAACAGCATTAACCGGTTTGGCTTTGTAGCGGAGACGTAATGTTTCCTGTGCGGTACGGACTGAACTCTCAAATAGGTGCACTTGGGCCTGCAAAACTCCACCAAGAGATCCTGCGACAGAGGCACACAATCGTGTATTGCCGCGTACAAGGAAAAGAGGGTCATTTATAAGTTATGTTCGCTCCAAGGAAGTGCCCTAATAATACCGCGCCTGGTCCACGATCGCTTCCTTCCATATCCTTTCCAGTTCTTCATTCATCAATCACCGCACCATTCGACGCTATATAATTTAGATGTGGCGTCCTAGAACAACCGAACAACACATTCTCATTTCTGTGAATTACCGCCAGAGTAGTTTGCCTTGCTTCGAGCCGTTGATGTCATTACTATTGTGGTGGCGATTTCAGAGGATGTTTATGATATAATACTAATGCTAGCAGTATGTCTGTCCCACCGCCTTCTATCGCGAGATTCAAATAGGAAGACGGATGACTGTCGAGGGAAGCAGAACTACAGCGTTGCCATATTTCAAGAGTGCTACAAGCCAGAAGGTCGCTGGTTCGATTCCCGATGAGATCATTGGATTATTTAATGGTTCTAATCCTTCCAGCTGCACTATGGCCCTGGGGTCGACTCAGCCTCTTAACACAAATGAGTGCCCAGAATCTTCCTGGGGGCTAAAGGGCGGCCGGCGCGTAAAATTGACAATCTCACCGCCATCTGTGAGCCGATTGTCTAGAAAATGTGGGAGCCTCGACGGCTCTCAACCCTATGGGCCTCCACGGCCTGCTTCAGGGATAGCTTTACCGTTTACTTGCACCTGACATCGCATTATGGCTGTCCAGCAACACGGTTCACAGATGTGTCATTCCCTGCCTCTGACTTGAATAATTAAAACGCTTTTAAACCCCGGATATTGCAGCTTGTCTGTGCAATGTTCGGCATTTGGGTCCCTGGTCTTTCATTTTTTAAAACTCCGCTATTGCCGAACAGAAGTGTGAAGCCGCAAGAAAAGCGTGTTTCACGTGTGGAGTCTGATGTAACGGTCATCACGTGACATGTTAGCATCACAGAACAGAGGTAGAACATCAGGAATATTACGTACTGTCCGTCTAAAACATTCTCGTGGGTGCGTCATAAGCTCGAGTAGGCAACCGTACGGAAGATAAGTCGCGTGTGTTCAATGAGATCTCAAGCTTAGACATTTTGCTTTTCATCACACAATTATTTTCTTATGATGATGCAACCATCTACGTCACCGTCTGGCGATCTCACTTCTTCAGAACTGGCTTGCAGACCCAGTTCAATGCCCACCGTGTCCGTGCACGCCTCCAACGAATTGTTTTCGGTGCAGAAAATATATTGCCATGCCCAGCGGTAAGATAAGCAAATTCTGTGGCTTATTAAAGTATCGTGTATCTTGAGAAATGATTACGGGGAAGATGGACGGAGCTGCCACAGACCGATTTGCTTCTACTTTAGCAACATTTTCAGCGACGTAAGGTAGGAACGAGGGAGTCACGATAGCTCAGTCAGTATAGTGACTGGCTACCTGCTGAGCGACCTAGAAGTTGGAGTTCGAATGCCGGTAAGGTCAAGAGTTTTCTCTTCTCCGAGTCGTCCAGACCGGGTCTGGGGTCCACCCAACCTCCTATCCAATGGTACCGGGGGTAAAGCGACCTGGTCGTGAAATTGACCACTGACCTCCAACTAGTGCCGAGGTCAAGAAAATGCGGATCTATACATCCACTCCCCATATGCCTTCATGTCATAGTACTTAATTAATTAAGCACAGGGACAACTTTACCGTAAGGAAGGAACGTACATTTGCGTAACATACCCTCTGCCGTATCCATCTGTCCGCATGAAACAAGTAGACACTCACTGAATGCATATTAGAAAATGCTATTAGAATATCTGTTTTGCATATTCCAGTTTGAGTATGAAATGTGACAACAATAAGGGGCACTTCATATGGAGACCCACACGCGTTTCTGCGTAACTCGCTGAATACTATGGAGGACAATGGAACAAGTCTTGCGGCTGTCGAGACGGTTGAACGAAAGTGAGCAAACCCACCAGAACTGTTGCCCTCTACACAGATCCTTGCTGACCGCTGTTACAGCGAACAAGCAAACAAGCAGTTATATATAATTTTGTTGTTTGATGAACTCACGGACGTACAGCTCGGCAGTTACTGGTCACAGCCGCCGGTTCTGCAGCGAATGCTCATGTATCAGGTAGCCGTCACGTTATTATTTCAATTTTCACGCGATTTCTTTAGCTGTTAGCGCACACTGCGGTATCTGCTTCTGATTAGCCATTACCAAGCAAAACTATGTTTCTCTCGTGTTCAGTTTGGTTTGAGTAGCACATTCATCAGCACTTGGTACTGTTGCTTCGTGTTTGCGAGACCACTCATTCAAATTGTGGCCCCGAGGCTGGCTGTTCTGATAAGGATTTGTCCTTTTCCTCGTGCCCCCCCAAACCAATACCCTGAAGTAGGCTATCACCGCTTCCCGAGGAGGCGCGATAGCTCAGTCTCTATAGCGATGGACTACTGTTTGAACGACCGATGAATTGGGGTTCGATTCCCGGTAGGGGAAGGCATTTTATGTTCACCACAGCGTCGACATCGTCTCTGGGATCCACCTGACTTCCTGTCCAGTGGGTACCGGGAACTCTCTTCCTGGGCGCGAAGCTGACCACTCACCTCCATATAGTGCCGAGGTCCAGGATGCTCCGAGCTATACCTCCACTCCCAAATACGTCTTCATGACGTGACGCAATTCGCACAGCAGCAGATTTGCCTTACATCGCTGCCGCTTCCTTTCGTGTCGCTTTCAGCTCGTCATGAGGAACCTTCACCCGAATGCTGGAGTCTTCAAGCTCCACTTTTGGGCGGATTGAGACGATGCCCTTTTGTGGTCCTCCGTGCTGTGAGGCACTGCCTCCACAGGCTACCTCGCCTGCGCATTTGGGATTTCAGAATGAGTCCTGTTCTGGGCCCGCTTGGCACTGAGGCCACTTCTGGCCTACTGTACCAGCCCCAGATGATAGATGAGGGTGATCGTGCAGCAGCTGGGGAATGAAGATTGGCAGGGGAAATCGAAGTACTCGGAGAAAACCTGCCCCAGCGCCACTTTGTGCACCATAAATCCCACATTAACATACTCGAGTTCGAGCCCGGCCCTCCGCGGTGGGAAGCAAGCCCAATTGATCCCCTAACTTCAATCCCATTTCCCTGGAAACGTGTGTCGAAAGACATAGCACGCTCTAGCACTCAGATGACAATACGTTCTGTTTACTATGGCGAGGGCCATATGGATTAAGCCGTTACCAAGCAACGAAACGGCGGTTGAGTCTGCCTGGTGACCAGACCAGCGCCAGAAACTCTGGGCGGGATTGTACAGGGAATCTTGAATGCTGCCAAGTCGCTGTAAATACAAACGCCGGACGATAACTGTTTCCTCATTAGTTCATTGTTTCCAGGCGCCGTTAGAAATACTACAGCCTCTAATTGGTATAATTACCGGAGTCATTACCTGCCCAGGGAGTCCATTCATTCGCACCTGCTTGGCAGTACGTGGGGACTGCAGACCTCTCAACCCGCGGTACGTGACGTCTCCGCAAGTAATTATTAGTTTGAAGAAAGCAGTCTGCTTTTACCGGTTCTCACGGTCTCTTTGCTTGCAGATTTCTTATATATTTTTTCTTCTACCCTGAAGATGGAGGCGATACGTTCCTCCGAAACGTCGGTTAACACCACATATACACGGTGCCAAATCCCAGAAGACTGCTTTCTTCATAGTCACCGCCGTGAAAGCCTCAAATCTTACAATTATTAGTTTTTCTTCTTCTTCTTCTTCTTCTTCTTTCCTTGGCACTACAGCCCCAGTGGGCCTAGGCCTACCTCCATGAACTTAATTATTAGTTTACTCACACAAAAACTTTCCTGTAACGCTAGAAGCTCCAAATGCACCTTCAGACCGCTTGAATAAGTTTACTGCAGGCCACTAGATCTAGCCTGTAACATTACAGTACACCCTCGCTATACCGGATCGAAACATGGAAAAATGCTGTTCACAGCTGAGTACACACTTTGAAAGACACGTGGGATTTAGGAAGAGAGACGAGTCACTTGTCGGTCCAGACAAAACTTGAGACGGTTTCTTCAAACCTGCATCATTACGTTCAAAAATAAGTACAGCTTCTGGGTCTTCTATCAGTCAATAAATATGACTTCTTATAGTTTTTAAATATAAGCTCTACAGTTTGGTATGGATTGGATTGGCCTGGCTCAGGATAGGGACCAGTGGACGGCTCTTATGAACACGGTAATGAACCTTCAAGTTCCATAAAATGCTGGGAAATTCTTGAGTAACTGCAGTTTTGGCTTCTCCTCAAGAAGGGCTTAGCTCCATAAGTATATATATATAGTAATATTTTTATTGTTCATTTTCATCAGCATTATTTAAATTTCATTAAATTTTCCATTTATTTGTGTTTTAATTTTTTTATGGCTACCTTTTGCTTCACTAATCCTGATTAATGAGGGTTTGCTGTATGACGATAAAACGTATTATCTACAGCTGTTATCTTATTTAAGTTGTTGAGTACTCTCATTAACCCTTCGAAGCCCAAATAACAAGTACTATCTTTTGGAATGTGACACCGTGCAGTCCCTTATAAGTGAACCAACGTTTCGGCGGAAAATAGTGTCTTCACCTTCAGGAACAAGAGTCAGTCACTATTCTTCTACACTGGAGAAAGAGATAGTACGTTCCTCCGAAACGTCGATGAATTTCTACTAGATTACACAGCATCACATCTCAAACTATGGTTACTAATGTGAGAACCTCAAATACAGCATCCAAATAAAGTTTACAGATTTCAGTCTCCATTATAGAGCCCAACAGGTTAATGATATTTGTGGAAATGATTTCTGTTTATTGTGAGAAGCATACGGAACGCATAAATGCTCAAGCAGTCGGTACATAGTATACCGCAGTTGCCGCTGTGCTTTGACAGGCTCATGATCGATATGTATTGTTCAAATGTACGTAGTTGCAAAAATATGAGTGCAGAGTTGCAAAAATGATTTGCTTCACTTGAAACGAGGCAGCGTTTGCTTTTTACTTCGACAAAATGGCCGGTGGGACGCACGGCGCAACGTCCTCAGGGTCACGGTGCTGCGCTGTTATCATAGAAACGAGTATTTAAGTGTCGATATCTCTCTCTATCGATTAGATATTTTTTGCGATAACGCTTAGCACTGCGCCTCGTCATGGAACCTCAATGTGCCTTCAATGTCTGAATGGATCAAGGGGTCACTGTTCTGAAACACGAAGCTGCCTGCGTCAGGGTAAGTCACCGGGCGTTCCTCGTTCGAATCTTGGTGCACAGACCGACTGTCCTGGCTTCGCGAGAGGAGTCCATTTTGAGTGCACCGTAGCGAAACTAATTCAAGGGTGCACATATCTTGTGAAGCTCATAGTCGCCTAGCTGCCCATTATTTGGTACGACGTGTTACCATTCGTAAAATCCCGCCATTAAACTCTATTCTGAGCCACATGAATCAAGCCCACGCCCCCACTCCATATTTCTGTAACATGCAGTTTAATATTATCCTCTCATCTAGGGTTAATTTGGCCAGTGGCAGCTTTAAGTTGGACATTTCCCACAGTTCATCCACAGCACAGCCGATCTTCCAATAAAAGGATGCATTTCATTTGTCCACTTTTTCAGTTGACCGCCTCTGTGGTCTAGTGGTCAGCGTCCCTGGCTACAGATCTAGAGGTCCGGGTTCGATTCCCGACGCTACCAGATTCTTTCTGGGAAGTAGTGGGGCTGGATCGGTGTCTACTCAGCCTCGTGAGGATAATTGAGGAGCTATTTCAAGCAAATAGCGGCTGCGGTCTAGAAAACCTAGATTAACGGCCGTGGGGTTCGTTGCGCTGACCACGCGACAGCCTCTATCCGCAAAAGTTGGCACTAAACTTCGCCGACAAACGGCTGTCGCTCGGTCGGTATAGTTCACTTGCGGACTACAGGACACGGAGTTATCACCGTTGCTGTGTCGCGGGGGCGCCTGAACACACTGCAGACCTGAGACGACTATGGTGACCCGTGAACAGACGTGGATTGGTTGACGCAAGTGGTCAGGGACCTACAAGTTTTCAACGCAACGTTTTGTTTATATTTAACGTATTCGTAAAGGAAAAGTATTGACTTCTTTGTTTTTTTTTTCCGCACCGCCGCATGAGAGCCACAGTTTGAGTACTGTAGGACGATAGGGGATAATGAATTGGAGCTGACTGTACTTACCAGAGTTCTCTCAGCGTTTAGGAACGTAGAGTTAAATGCTAATGGGAAGACAGTGTGGAGGGCAGTTTCTACCTGCTTGGCTTATTCTTTGACCGTAAAGATGGAGGCGACATGTTCTTCCGAAACTTCTATTGACTTTCCACTGACTACACGGTATAAAAGTGAATCAGAGTGTACGTTAATTTAGGTAGATTAATTTGACAACTGTAAACTGTTGCTAAGTGGATGCTGACCTGTGCAGACGGGAGCTTCTCTTAGATTAATATAGATAAGAAATTGGAGATACTATCCCAGCATTCGCGAGGGAAGAGCAGAAAATTATGTTAACCGATTGCATACAATACGGCATAAGCAATAGCATCATTAACAGTTAACCTCAGTGGTACTGTTATTTGAGCTTCATAACTTGTACTCTTCTCCAAGTGTAATTAGAATGTTCGAGTCAAAGAGGATGAGGTGGGCAGGGCATGCAGCACGAATGGGGGAGAAGAGGAATGCATATAGGATATTGGTCTGAAAACCAGAAGGGATGAGGCTACTGGGAAGACTAAGGCCTAGGTGGGTGGACAATATTAAAATGGATCTTAGAGAGATAGGATGGGATGGCATGGATTGGATTGATCTGGCTCAGAATAGGGACAAGTGGAGGGCTCTTGTGAACACGGCAATGAACCTTCATGTTCCATAAAATGCTGGGAAATTCTTGAGTAGCTGCACAATTGGGGGCCTCTCAAGAAGGGCTCAGCTCCATGAGTAAGTAAGTACTGTCATCTAGGATATGATGCCGAATATCTAGACAGAAGTTCGCCGACGTTTCGGAAGAACGTGCTCCTTCTAACTTCAAGGTGAAAGAGTAAGCCAAATAAAGTAACTAACAAGAAGCTTTACTTGCTTGGCTTACTCTTCGACTTTGAAGATGAAGCAGCATGTTCGTTCGAAACGTCGATGCACTTGTACCAAACTCCATGGCGTCACGTCCCAGAAGATAGAATTTTTTTGTAACTAATTTGTTGGGGCATGCGGTAGCGTAGTTGTTTGAGGCATTATGCTACAAGCCGGAAGGTCGCGGGTTCGAATCCTGATAAGGTTGATTTTTTTTTTTCAATTTACTTAAACCTTCCAGCCGCACTGTGACCCTGGGGTCGACTCAGCCTCTAACAGAAATGACTACCAGGAATCTTCCTGGGGTGTAAAGGGCGGCCGGCGCGTAAGGCTGACAACCTCACCGCCATCTGTCAGCCAGTTGTCTAGAAAATGTGGGAGCCTCAACATCTCACAACCCTATGTGCCTCCACGTCGAGGTTCCCAATTTTTCTAAACCATCGGCTCTCAGATGGCGGTGAGGTCAGTCTTTCGCGCCGGCCTCCTTTACCCCCAATAATATTCCTGGCACTCATTTCTGTTAGAGGCTAAGTTGACCCCAGGGCCACAGTGAGGCTGGAAGGATTAGGTCGATTGAAAAATAATCCAGTGACCACATCGGGACTTGAACTGGCGACCTTCCGGCTTGTAGCATAGTGCCTCAACCAACTACGCTACCGCATGCCCCCATTTGCCTGGAGTGGCTGGAAAGAAATCATGTAAGACCCAAACGCGATAGCCGGTGTCCCTAGCGGGATTCGAACTGAGCACCTCTGGAATGCAAGTACAAAGTTGCCAAGTTTGTGGGTTCTGAGGCGATTTAACTCACAGCGATCCGAGTTCAAATCTCGGTGGGACCTACGTAACGAATTTATTTTTACTGCTCACGTTTCTTGTTTGTTTTCTGTACATTAACGGATATTGGCCAATAACTTTTTGTTTTACTTTGTATGAACGCTAGGAATCAGAGGTTTGGTGGGACAGCAGATGGCAGCAGTAGACACGAAGTTCGTGACGTCTCTTGCACACAAGAGCCCGGTATGAAACGGTTACAGACACGGTGGTTCAATCGGTGAAAATTGCTATTTGAAGCAAGAGAGACTAGCAGCAATATAATATATGCACGAACATGTATTTGTTATGTATTGTGGCAGTGTGACTGAAGAAAGAGCCGTTACTAGGTTACAGCACAGTAAACAACGATTGCGCACGCAACAGAGGAACGGTGTTTTCTGTGCGATCCCTGCGGATATCGACGTCACCCAACAATACAACTGTTGAAAGCGGTGTTTTCTATGCGGTCTACGAGGACCATCTGCCATTACCAGTCAGTCAGGCAGTCTTTGTTCGTAACACTGGACAAGGCGAACCCCGACACAGGAAATATAGGAGGCTTAAACTCGGCGGCGGTCAAGCATACAACCGTTCAAGTGACTAGACTGCTGTTGTAGCAAGAGCTACTAACTATAGGGCATGATCTGCTGTACTGAGCCTGGACTGACAGAGGCTGTGTTTATGTTGTGTAGACAGACATTTAATAACAAGTAAATTGTAAATTGTTCATACTGACAACAAACTTATTACTGCTGACTGACTCTGGCAAACGACAGACCTGTCCTCTCGTCAGAGAGAGTGCCCCACATCAACAAGCCTGCAGCTGTCATACAGTAATACAGATCTGGCCTTAAACCCCAGACGGGTGCTTTATTTCAAGATAGACTGGCCGACTGACGGTCGGTCGTAACATGACTTTGACTTTCATTTTTGACCAGTCAGTCTAGAGAGAATCCTGGGATAGCGGTTAGAGTAATAGGAGGTTGGTGTGAGATGGCCGCCAGCCTGCGAGTACGTGAGCCCGGAAGCAGAGGAACATCCATCGTTGGAACCCGCTACCAAGCAACGCAGTGAAAACCGTGGCTAATAACATTAGTCTGTGTGATAGTGATCTATCTGTAAAGTGTAGTCACGGGTTATTCCATGAGAACATTAGTCGGATGTCCTGCAGGACCTATGTTACATCTGGTGCGTGAAGAAAGGAACATTGGACTTTCCTTCACGATGTGATTCAAAATACCCACATCTGGAGTCGAGTGCTTGTTCCAGCCCGGGGAAAGGAACATTCAGTTTTCTTATGTAAGATTTGAGGCTTTCACGGCGGTGACTGTGAAGAAAGCAGTCTTCTGGGATTTGGCACCGTGTATATGTGGTGTTAACCGACGTTTCGGAGGTTAACACCACATATACACGGTGCCAAATCCCAGAAGACTGCTTTCTTTCAGTTTTCTTCTCTGTAGATTAATTGGCGACACATGTAAGTGCCACCCGTTAGAACATTTTTATCTGAAAACTGTATTTAGTATAATAAGTCCCTAAAGTACTTCTGTTTAGACCCGTCGTCATGCAACAGCCGTTGGCAAGATGAGAAAATGAGGGTTAGGGTAACACACCAAGGACTAAGTTATCTGTTCCTTTAATACACGCACATCCCCCGCCCGAAATATGAACACACATTTGACACAAAGTACGAGCATAAGTAGCGTCGCAGGAAGAGACACGCAGTCCCTCCGAGCCATAGAACTGGAGCCCTGCCACCACCATATGCCAGTTCTTGCTGCGGAACCAATGGGCAGCGCCTTCATCGCGTGTGGGGCACAGGGAGTATATGTCCATGCATTCTCAACCTCGGCACTGGATGGAGGTGAATTGTCAGCTTCACGCCACGGCTTTTTTACTCTGAAGAAGAGACCCTGGTATGCATGGGACAGGAGGCTGGTTGGGATCCTGAGACGGTTTGGAAACTGGACACTGCCGGAAATCGAACCCCTGTTCCTCTCGTATTCTCCTGGCCACTATTCCGACTGAGATACATGAAGCCAAGTGCCGCGGTTGGCAGAAGTGGACGGAAATGTGAAATTACAATTGGCGAGAAGCGTGCGTTTCTAATCTATGACAGGGAAGGCGTTGTCTTCGTTCAAGGGATGGGAACTACAACTTGACGGTGGGCTGTCAGACCCAGAGTTGCCTGAAGGCGTAGAAATGTTCAGATCTACATAGCTTGATGCCAAACGCCGAAGTTCTTCAGACGCTGAAGACCCAGAAGTGTGTGATCCATGCGCGTTGGTGGTTCCTTCTGGAGGAATGTTCGGTTGGTAGACGTGAGAAAAACTGGCGCGGTCTAGTGGCACTTCAGTCTGTGCTGCAAGTTGGTACACCTGATCGAGGAATCCCGTTACAATGTTGGTGTGCTGAGGCGCAATCATGGAATCGGACATGACGCCCAGTCGCACTGTATCCCCGTATGTCATCAGGGTGAGGGACACGCCTGTCAACAGAAGTGGTGAGTTACACAGGGTCACATAAGAGAGACCTGTCGACAGAGCGACGCTAAGAATCACTGCTGGCATTGGTTTGGGTCAGACTGGAATATATGCATGTTCTGTAATACCTACTCATTTATTCTAATGGCATAACATTACAGCTTGTGTCCGTGTACTCACTTATATTGGACTGTGGCGGTCTCCAGTACATGGCATCCTCAACCTCCTGGCCCCAGATCAGTCTGTATCGAGTTTCGCCTGATATTTCAGGAGAAACCTGGGTCAGAGCGACGGCGTACCTCCTCGATAGATGGTTGAGAACAAGTCTAACAGCCAGGGTCGGCAGGATCCTCGTGATGTGACCCCCGTCGAGCTGCCAAATAGACGCCAGGTAGACTGCAGCCTGCCTCTGGCGAGCCTTCTTCAGTATACTTTGGGTTTCTAGAACGCTTTCCTTGGGATCATCATAAAGAGGAGAAGTGGGGAGCGCCAAGCAGAGAAGCCCTCGACCCGATGGAGACCCGGAACTGTCGTCAGCACTTCGTGAAGATCTCATGAGACCTTCCAGTGGCATGTACCTAGCTGTAGTGAGCACCGACTCTGGGACTGGCAGGCGGAACTGGAGGAAGTATTCCCTCAATGCACCAGAAACAGAACTCAGCAAGATTTCAGTTGTCGAGGCACTGACATTTAAGCTGATTTTACGAATAACTTCAAGAGGAACCGGATCTGACCATGCGACTACTTTGCGCCCGCACAGTGAGACTGTTTGGAGTTGGTGCATCGCGCCGCGGTGTGACGTTATGAGCTCCTGAACCAACATTCTGGGAGCCGTGTACACGATGGCGCAGATACAGAACAATTCCTTGATGGCCGCTAGAACCAAACCCCACTGACTGAATGCGGTTTCTGGTATACATTCAGAGATGCCGTAATTCCTTTTCCTAGATACCAAGAACCGAATCTCGGACATTACAAACACAGGAAGCGTCACTGTGAGGATATAACTCACTTGCCAGGACCCACTGACACAGGACAGGATCAGTTGCTTAGGGCTCAGAGAATTGATTATCCCCTTGCAGAGCTGCTGGGGCGTACACTGACGTTTTCCTGCTTCGGTTACGACTGTAGACCTTATGCGCAAGATCTTCCTGTACAGTGACACGTCTGTTCTCCTTGCCAGTGCCAGCAACTCCTTGGTGATGGACACGGCCGTTATTAGGATGAGAATGACGCATATTTGAATTCCTGGAGGAGACTTCAGGATCTCTGGGTTTTCTGCCGGGTCGTACGCGGCTGCGAGTTGGGTCCAGCGCTTTGAAATGAAACCACGGATGCTGCTGTAGAGTCTGGGGATAGCGACGGGGGTTGGGAACAGCCCTGTCAGCGGACTGCTGCTGACTGGGGCCTCATCTCTGGGGTTTTCGTCGTCTTCGTCAAGGCGTCTCTTGAATATGGTCGGTTGTTCAGGTCCGAGAAGCAGCAGGTCACCGAGGCAGAGGCCTTCCTCCGATAGCAGCAGGTGGTGGATGCGGATCAGCAGGTAGAAGCGCTCTTCTTGGCCGCCGGTGCTGGGTATGATGGTGATCTGCCAGGGAGGCAGCTCGGAGGGAAGGTACTTGGACACGATGTCGCTCACACACTCCTGCAGCAGAGGAAACACATCACTAGTCCCGTGAATTGGGTTCTGGGATCACGCCCTGTTGTCTGGTAGAGGATTCCCGTCATTTCGAAGGAACGTACTGTCTCCATCTTCAGGGTCGAAGGGAAAGCCATGCAGACAAGCAAGAATCAAGCATCAAGCTTGCTAGTACACTTCGCAATCATACATCCAGCATGTTAGGTTCTACATTGCACCAGAACGCCTACCAAACTACACGGCGTCACATCCCAGACTTTTAGTACTTTTCGCATAACACCTCCGTAATAACCCCAGATCTAGCACGTTATGTTGTAAGTTCCCCGAAGTGTCGGTACGCTCCTACCAGACTACACGGTGTCACATCGCAGAAGGTAGTGCTCCAAGAGAGCCTCAGTCCAAAGTCTCTTACTGGATACTGATTGGTGCAACAGAAAGAACCGCCAAAGACGAGGTGATTTGAAGTTATCATGTCGGTAAAATTTAAGATAGCGTCATTCTGGATTTTGACACTTGACTGACTGGCTCAAAATTGATGCTGGCCCTCGCCAGCACAGTGACTCTAGGTTCTGAGTTCCACGGCACTCATGACCATATGTTTGCTGCCTGGGTATTGACACCGTGTATTTTGGTAGCTACTTATTGATGTTTTCGGACAAAACTACAGTCTCCATTGTCAAGGTGTTGCTAGTTCATGCGAAACATGAAACCGCACGTCCGACCCAGGGGCTGGCTGAAGTGACAACGTCCCTCGCTTAGGTACAGCACAGATGTGCGTGGTTCTGCGTTTAGTTCTCCTCAGTCACTCCAGACAGATGTATTGACGGTCCCATCCTTCCGTGTGCTTCCCAATTCATCAACCGCCTATGCTGACAGCTCCAGAATATACACTGACTAGCGGTAGTTGATTGAGGCACTATGCTACAAGCCGGAAGGTCACCGGTTCCATTCCCGATGAGGTCATTGATTTCTTCAGTTGACCGCACTATGGCCCTGGGGTCGACTCAGCCTCTAACAGAAATTGAGTACCGGGTATCTTCCTGGGTGTAAAGGTGCGGTCGGCGCGTAAGGCTGACAAGCTCACCGCCATCTGTGAGCCGATTGTCTAGAAAAAGTGAGAGCCTGGACGTCTCACAACGCTATGGACCTCCACGGTCTGTTACAGGGACAGCTTTACTCTAAATGGATGTCATCTGCATTGTATGAGACTCACGAAAACGCAGTGCCGGGACACGAGCCGCTCTTTGAATGTTCTGTGCGTTGTTTCGCGACTGCACCAGCAGCGACCAGTGGCTCACTGATAAATGAAAGACGAACTGGAGGGGCTAAGGAAGAAAACGATTGTGGCCTAGCCGAGGTATTAACCTGGCGTTTTCCTGGAGGGACTGAAGAAAACCAATCTACCTTTGTTCAAGAATATCCGGTGACCCGACCAAGACTCTAACCGAGCACCTTTTGAATGCGAATCCAGAGGCAAGCCGCATCTGACCTGTATGTTCCAGTCATTAACTGCCCTGCCCCGGAAGAGAGCGCTGCCGACAACCAGATGATTGTCCAGAGAGAAGTAGGCCGGTTTCTGCCAAGCATAGCATCCCCAGCGCGTGGTGAGCGCCGTCTGCAGGTGCGGGAACGTCAGCTTCCCCTTCCGGTCTCGTCTCCTCAGTATGTCCTCCTGTAACAGGCAGTTCTGGTGACCGGAAGTGCCATCAGCAGCGTGGAAATGGTTACATAATGAGGAGCTTTGTACACTGTGATATTCCAAGTTACGGTACCGCTTAGTCTGGAAGGCTGTCTCCATCTTCAGGGTACCTATCACTTCTTTCCTGAAGATGGGGACAGCAGGTTCCTCCGAAACATTGCTAGCCACGGTTTCATAAGCTGTGTGCCCAGATCTCACCTCTACAGTTTGTACGCTTCACGAAATATTAAGGTGATCAAATTAAGGAGGATGGGATGGACAGGGCATGTAACACGAATGGGACGATGAGAAGTGAAATTTGAGTCTAAAATCCAGATTGGAAGATCCAGGTAGAGGGAAAAGGGGTGCACTCGGTTGACCTGGCTCAGTGGAGGGCTGTTGTGAACACGGTGATGAACCTTCGGGTTCCGTAGCGCAGGGAATTTCTTGACCAGCTGAGCGAATGGTAGATTTTCTGAACAAGGAATCATCCAGTGTAGCTCATATTCGGGAGGTCCTCTGTTCAAGTTTCGGCCGGATCAGGGCTATCCTGAGTGAAGCTCTTAGTGGTTTTACCCCGTCCCTCTAGGCGATTGCGGAATTAGGCCACGGCCACTTCCTTCCAAATCCTTTGCAATCCATTTCACCGTTCAACGCTGTGCAGTGCAGCTGCCGCCGACGTCATGGAATAGCCGACCCCCCCCCCCAAAAGTGGATGATGATGATGGAGTCAGTCTCTGGGGCAGATGCAGTAACAGTGATCGCAGTTGATACCGGTGACGTCTTGCACGGTTGTACGTTACCTGTAGTCTCTCCTTGATGAGCGTGGGTTCGACCCTCCCCCTAACTGTGAACAGCAGGGTGATGATGCCTTGGTTCCTCATAGTGTCTGTGGCCGATCGGACTGTGACGTTGCTCACGAACTCCAGCTTCGGGAAGCGTCGCTTCAGCAGCCCCAGCCAGAAGCTCCGTGCGCCGGTCACAACTGAAAACATTCCAAGTCTGTACTGTGGCTGGGATTCAGGTTGCGCCCTTCTCGTGGGGTGGCGTGGGGTGGGACTGACTCCACCTGGTACGTCGCCCGCTGTACCAGCCCCGCATGATAGATGATGAGTGTAGAGCAGTCGGTGGAATGAGAACTGGCAGGGGAAAACGAAGTACTCGGAGAAAACCTGCCCCAGTGTAATTTTGTTCACCACAAATCCCGCATGACCTGAACCGGGCCGGCCGTCACTGTACACTCCCAAAACTGTTGGTAAGAAAGAGACATTACGTACTGTTTCTAATTCCGGTATTTATTGTTCTAGTGGCAAAGTTGGTACAGTTTACCCAGTATAATACATTTTCGAAAATTCCACCGTCAGCATGAATGCACCTTGCAGCTCGTGCGAGGACAAGGCGCGTTGCTCGTCTGTTCAGTGAAATAGGACACATGTACATATACACTTTTTTGCTTAGAATGACCGATACTGTGACCTCCCAGGATACTTTCCTTTCCTCCTGAGGCATCATGTATAGTCTAGCTACTAGAATCGCCTTTAAATAAGAAATGTAAGTCATCTTGAGATTTGTGTGTTCGTGCCTCATCTTCTGGTTCCTTTAAGAGCGCTCCCAGTTATCGTTTTGCGTGTAAGTTAGTATGTTGATTTCAATGCTGAATTGGAAAAGACGTGGAATTGGCCGTGGCCTGATTAATATACTATCCTAGCATTTGCTTGCAGGGAGTGAGGATACCGCAAATAATATTAGTTGGAGCAGTCCGGTGTCCCACTTGAGATTTGAAGTGAGAACACCCAGACTACGAAGCAGTAGTGTTACCCAGCGCTCGGAACAGCCGTTCCATGCTGTTTCCCATTGAGAGGACACGTGCTTACCAGTGCATAGAGCGATGACGATGGGCACGAGCAGGCACGCTGCGAGGAAGGCTGCGAGTGTGTACGTGTGGTTGGCGAGGTCCGGCCACTGCTGAAGTCGCCGCAGTAGCCAGTGGCCCCTGGACTCCGCCATCTCAGGACTCCTCTACCTGCAGCGCAACATGCGAGGCATTAATATAGCAACATCCCTGGGGACACATCACACTCTGTACCGCACTTCTGTACATATTGTGACATGCAGACCCGTCGCTGGGCAACGACCGCGAGATAATAAAATGTACGACAGCCGGTACTAAGTAATGGATTCACAGAAACAAAGTGTTTCCACGTCAAGAATTGAACAGCAACAGAGGAAAGGTGTTTTCTGTACTGCCCGTGCTGATATGTTATAAGCAGGTCAGTTAGAACAGAACTAGCCCGGGTGGAGGTTGGGTCGAATGCCTCCGAGACGTAGGAGGCGACGATAAAGGAACCCAGTGCCTGGGGGTATAACTGTGCCACCCTGTTCCTGGGGGATATACTCGTAAATACGGGGACCTGGCCCTTCAGGTTGGGGGAATCTCGAATCTGAGAAAATAAAATGTAGTCGGGTCATGAGTCCCATGGGATTCGGATCTGAGAATGGCTGCGCTGACGAGGGCCAGCAGCAATTGTAAACGACAGACCCAGCCTCTCGCCAGAGAGGATGTTACGTAAGGACTATGACCGCAAGGATTCAGTTGAAAAAAAACTCGCTGGTCGTGGGTCTCAAGGGCCTTGCCGCCAAGACGAACTGATTGGCGGGAAACCGCCAGTCGTAAAATAACTCTGACTCTGAGTGGGTTCAGTTGGTTGAGTGGAGTTAGTGAAAAGAGTTGGTTGGTAAGTGACTGAGTTCGTTAGAAAACTGCTGAGATTCAGTCCTTGCGAGCTGTTGCTGTGAGAAGCTGGTAGCTGAGACTGTGGATGCTTCGGGAACCAAGAATAAGGGGAACTTCCGCTGTTGGAAGCCGCTACCAAGCAACGGCAGTGAAGACAAGACTGTGGACACTAGTGTGTGTGTGTAATAGTGAATTGTAAAGTGTAAAGTGTAGACGCGCTCTGCATGTAAAAGAGGCCACGAAACCTGACCAGCAATGCAAACCCCGTCTATACTCACACCCCATACACGTGACGATATGTATTACCGTCTTAAATGCACTTATGAGTGTGCATGTTATCTTATTTTGACATGTTTCGGCCGTATACGGCCATCATCAGGTATTATTTGAGTCCTGCTAAAATTGTGTCACACGTCTGCACTCGATGTTAATTTCTGAAACTCATTTTTTTGGTCGAAATAATTCAAAATTCGTTGAAATTCTGCTACGCCCTGTGCCCCAATATGGCGATATTAGCCCCCGTCCTGTGCTTAGAATGGAACAAAGTGACGTTACTGTGATCATGGCGCAGGAAGCTTAATGTCTACTGGAATGAGACGCCGTGTACTCTGGCAAATAGTTAACATGTTCTATCCCGCGACGTTGGTAACAATCATACCAAACGACACGGCGTCACATCCCAGAAGGCACCGCCGTGGTGTCGCAAGAGAAGTGCGCCCTGAACACGCGCTGTGTGAGCTGCGGTGACACGGGAACGCTCAGGAAGTTGTGAACACGAGGGCCACTCGACTTGGAATCTGCACCTTGACCGCTCGCCTTATCTCGGCTTAGTCATACTCGAGAATCCGGCCGATCTCGATGTGGTCATGCTGTTCTGCGTCACAGCCACGTGCGCTCTGCACAGCACGTGAAAGTAACGTAGAAACGTGAAGGAGTATGGGGGAATGGATATATACATCCACGTATTCTTGACCTCGGTACGTATTGGATAGGACTCTGGGTGGGATTCGAACTCCAGCCCATCGCTATACCGTCTGAGCTGAATTGGAGTGGAAAGAGATGTGTCGGGACCGAGACTTGAACCTGTGACCTCGCTAGGATGAGCGTGAGGCCCGCGGTCCAGGAGCTGTGGAACCAGTATCAGGGTCCGTCTCGAGAAGCTGCCAGTCGCTCGCTCAACTGATAAGATAGCTTCGCTGAGTTTATGTAAGCCTCAGGATAACAGCTGCCTTCACAGTCCTTACCCCAAGGATGTTCGTTAATCGCAACTACAGATCCGTTGGTTTGTTTCTGAGGCACGTAAGGACGGTGTCAGTTGCTCAGGCCGTTTGTCGTTTAAGTATTGCTGGATGAATTGGAAAGGATCTCAAAAGTAGCGACTGCAGCCACCTGTTCAAGCTCGTTCCTCGCTCGCGGATTTTAATACCCTGAAGATGGAGGCGATACATTCCTCCGAAACGTCGGTTCGCACAAGATCTACACTGCGCCACATCCCAGAAATCACCGCCGTGAAAACCTCAGATCTTACTTCGCTAGTTTCGGTTTCAACGAGATGTAAACTGGAAGTTACGCAAAGAAAATTGTTGTTGGCATTTCCCATACTAAATTTAATTCAAATTCATTGAGCCATTTTGAAATATAAAGTATGGAATATTCACTGTTTTGTTTGCCGTTTTTACAGAATGTCTGAATTCGGACAAATTACATACCATAAGCGTATACTTCAGTTAACTTCATCCTGCTGACGTTCTTCAAGCTTGATCTAAAACGACTGTTTCCACGCTGTTCAGATGACTTCTCTGTTGTGCCTCTGGATGTCTATATATAACAGCTGTTAGCATTTAGTGCTACTATTTAAAATTTGACGAAAATAGAACTTTACGACGGCAAAAAATTGTACGCATGGGTAAGTCTGACAGAAAGAGACCACTCGGAAGACGTAGATATACTCGTAGATGGGAGAATCATTTTAGAAGTGTCTTATAGAAGTAAGGTGTTGATAGTATGGACTGGACTCATCTGGCTCAGGATAGGGACCAGGGTTCTTGTGAACATAGTGACGAACGTGCAGCTTCCATAAGAGGATTTTTTTTACCAGCTCCGCGATTGCTAGCTCAATAAGAAAGCCTGTAGTCTGTGAGATTGGCTAGAACATTAGCATGAGTACTTACATGCACACAGTATTATCATGCAGGAGTCTCGGTTTGGTAGCGTCTTGCTTTCATTCCACTGGCGCTTGTCGCTCGCACAGAATTACGTATTTTGCAAGTTTCTGACTCTGATACGCTGCTGGTTGCACGGACTCCGCACTCGCTGTCGCAACACTGCCTCTCGCAGCTGCGTCGCTGGGCCTTATGTTATCTCGTCTGACAGACAGACACACAGTGGACTTGTATTTCCTGAGGGTCAAAGTGTCTATTTGCGTTTTTGAGGTCATTTGGTATTTCAACATTTTATGGAAGTTTGTGTAATTGAATCGTTTACTTCGGGAGTGCAGGCCATTATGTTTGCCTGTTCCGGCCTCAACTCTCTCGTCCTCCACCCCTCAGGCCCCTTCCTTCGCTCTGCCTCCCTCAAACGCTTCATGACCACGTAAAACCGTCCATCGACTGTCTGACCACGTGGATCAAACTCATGATGAACGACGCCCTTCCCATAAAAAAATGAACAACACCTCATTTGATCGACTCTGACTTCTCCCCCCCCCCCCCGCGGCGACGATTGGGCTTTTGTTTCGATATCCTACCCGTACACCTACATTTCATCACCTGTTACGACATTTTTCAGAAAGTTTTCGTCAGCATTTGAACGATTAAACAGCTCAATCAAACAACTGCGGTATACTTCACAGGGTTAAGCGGCCTGGTCTGTGGAAACAAGTCCAGCTGCAAAGCGTGCCGGGCCAGTTTCTGGCGCTCCCTCGCATAGCTGCAGCCACTGTTACCACAATATCACCCAAAAGGACCTTGGGGGCGTCAAATCTGAAAGTCGTCGGTCAGCTTCACAGGCGTGGCTGCTGGAAACATCCCCAGGAACTGCGAACCAATTTTTTTATTTATTCGGTGACGTCTTGGTGGTGGTCTGGGATGTGACGCTGCACATGCTCCCATCTCCAGGGTCGAAGTGTAAGCCAAGAAACGGACGCTATATAGGGACATAAGCGGTGAGCAGTAAACGCTTTGAAATTTGAACTTCATCGAAATAGTGTAGTAAACACTCTCTAATCCGGATTAATTGGTGGGTGAGGTCATCCGGATTAACGAAACAAAAGATAACACTAAAGGACAGAAAGGAACTTAGAAACCAAATAAATATAAAATTTAATAATATACGTATAGTTAGTGATGATGAAAATAAATATAAATTATCACTGTACAGACTTTATTTAAAAACTAAGAAATACAGGGTCTCCTTCATCCAGCTCAATCCAATCTCGGATATTTGCTTGCGTGGTTTCAGTCTCTCCTGCTGCCCTCAACACAGTCTGAAAGCCATCTTGCTAAACACCATGTATCTTTCAAAGTATGTACTCAACTGTGAACAGAATTTTTCATTTTTCATGTTTCGAACCGGATTAGCGAGGGTTTACTGTATTTACAAAATCACATCATGGGAAGTGCACTGGCCCCTCCGCCATGCTGTTTATTGTGAAAATCGCACGAGACAAATTCACAGTGTGGGCAAAACAGAGCAGTTCAGTGTTGAAGAGGGTGGTGCGTGTCGTTACCACTGTGCGATAGAGAGTTAATTATTGGTACCCTGACTTCTGTCGCAGTTCTGCTGTTGCGTCAACGTTTGGTGCCACACACCAAGGAACAAAGGAACATCTGCCGGTCGGATCGGAAGCAGCTGACACACAGGGCCGTAGCACGTGACCCCCCGCAGTTGTTTCGGAGTTCGGTCCCTGTTCCTAAACCAACAGCACCGACCGAAGCTGTCTGGGAATGTGTGCAGGCCCGTCCACATTACTCGTGCTCGTGCGTCAGAAGCTTACTGCTGCCGGAAAATCAGGATCTGGAGCTGATATCAGTTGTGAAGAAATGCGAAGGCTTTGTATTCAAACCAGTTTGGGCGTCCACTTCGTCAGCTCCTGATCCTGATTTTCCGGCGGCAGTAAGCTTCTGACGCACGAGGAAGTAACAGGACAACGGAGAAATTACTTAAGAAGGAGCTTCACGAAATGCTGTTCACCGTCTAAAGAACAGTGGTTACTACATGTACTGCCCGCTGTAAAAGTAAAACTCTGCATTCTGCCCACAGAGTGTGTCTGTGTGTTCCGTGTGGTTCTCACAATAAACAGCAACTGTTTCCCTAAACAGCATTAACCGGTTGGGCTCTGTAGCGGAGACGTAATGTTTCCTGTGAGGTACGGACTGAACATACTAAAACTCTGCATTCTGCCCACCGAGTGTGTCTGTGTGTTCCGTATGGTTCTCACAATAAACAGCGACTGTTTCCCTAAACAGCATTAACCGGTTGGGCTTTGTAGGGGAGACGTAATGTTTCCTGTGAGGTAAGAAATGAATTTGTAAATAGTCCTGATATTTAAATAATCTTGATGCGTCAAAGGGCTAAGGCAGGGCTTTTCGAATTTAGTGATATCACAACCCCCACCCCCGAAATAATATATTGACTTACGCGCCTCCCCCTTCTCTGTCGGTCAGCAGGAACCTAAATAGCTTTACAGTGACGAATATTTCTGGAAACGTTGCTCCGGCCGCTGGTACAGTTTCCGGAAGCACCAATATGAAATGGCACGGTGTGTCGAGGCGTTGAGGTGAACACGCGGCACTGTCTGCACTCACAAGAATCTGCCGCTCGCATCATGCACTTTGGGGCAGAAGTGAAGTGCCAGGAGTCCGAAAGGCTGCATAACCCTCAGGTTGAGGTCCTCGTCTCTGGTTAGCTTGTTCCATGTGTGAACGCCAAAACTGCTGTTTACTCTCTCCATAATTTCGTGGACCTCAACCGTGGTGAAGAGCGCCCCCCAGCCTGGGTAGCTGATTGGGGTGAAGTTGACTTCCGGCAGCACCTTCAGACCGTGGCACTTGTCGGGGTCCATCTCCGCGACCTGATACACACGGAAATGGAATCAGCACTTGCACACCGTGAGGGCACACGAAGATGAGGGACAGGAGAAGAGAGAAGTGGAAGAGGCGTAAGGGCTTGTGCTTCGGGGGGGGGGGTAATATGAAGACGTTAAAGCTATCCCTGTTAACAGCCAGTGGAGGCCCATAGGGTTGTGAGACGTCGAGACTCCCACATTTTCTCTAGACTATCGGCTCACAGATGGCGGTGAAGTTGTCAGTTTTACGCGCCGGCCGGCCACCCTTTACCCCACAGGAAGATTCCTGGTACTCATTTCTGTTAGAGGCTCAGTCGACCCCAGGGGCCACACTGCGGCTTGAAGGATTAGGATGTGAGATTATATTGGTCCTGTTCCGACTGACGCAAGCCGGCCGAGGACTCTGCACGGTAGCAGTGTCCCGTATGACGTGCTTATGAAGTTGCACAATTCTATGGTGCCCAACGTCTCATTACCTTGGTCACAAAATCCCGTCACTGTCGCACAACTAACCCTCTTTCTGTAAGATCCATTTTAACAGTATCCTCCGACCTACTTCTTGGTCTTCCCAGTGTTCGCTTTACGTGCGTGCTACAAGTCCCAGTCATCTGATAACCCCAGTAACATGCATTGTGTTGAAGCTGTCCCTCTGGGGCCGAAACTCCGTCCGTGAGTTGGCCTGTGAGTAGTGCGCACTAAAGGAGCCCTCTATTTCGAATGCGTTAAATTAATTTTGCGAGCTGAGGTATCCGCGGCCGTCATGAGTTCGATCCTGGTCTTTTGGGTTATGACACCGTGTAGTCTGGTAGGTTGATACCAACGTTTCTGAGGAACATAGTTCCTCCTTGTTCAGTGCAGAAGATGGAGACAGCAGCTTCCTCCGAAACGTTGGTGCCCACCGACGAGACTACACGGTGTCATAAATCAGAAGACCACAAAGGTAATGAGTTGATAGCGGATGTGAGGTTTGAGGCTTCCACGGCGGATGGGGTGAGATTGCCGTGCACTTTCTTACATCTTTACGGACTTTATCTTCAGGATAAAAGAGTAAGGATATTCTCCTACCTTGGAGACAGAGGCAGTACATACCAGACCACACAGTGTCACATCTCAGAAAACAGGTAATCTTTAATAAGAGGTCTAATGTTCTGGGATATAACGCCGTGCAGTCCGTTGAAAGTCAACCGACGTTTCAAAGGAACATGTCGCCTCCATCTTCAGGGTCGAAGAGTAAAGGAAATGAGGAACCAGTAAGAAGTGAGCATGTTTTCCTCATGCGACTTGCTCTGTTTGCGTCTGTCTGGTTGCTTGCGTAACTTACTCTTCGATCCTGAAAATGGAAGCAATAAGTTTCTCCGAAACATTGGTTAACTTCTATCAGACTTTACGGCATTACATCCCTTCATGCTCACCGCTGTGAGAAATTGGTCCCTTAGCTACACTGACCTTGTCTACACCACAGACCTCCTTGAAGACCTTGGTGACTAGGTCGGGCCCGTTGTGGTTCCACCAGTCTCCCGAGAAGCCAGTAAGGATCCCGTCGACGCACATTTGAGACACGCGGCGCCCGATGCCTTCAGAAGAAAAGCTGAGCACGCAGGCAGACAGCAAGTCGGAGTTCTCCTTGCCTAAGTAGTTGGTACCCAGTAGGCCCAGCGCCCTGCGGACCGCAACAGAGTCACACAGGAGCTGGGATATCAGGCACAGGTCATGAACTGACGGTTCGGAGCGACACATGACTTCTAGGTAAGCTGACAGTCACTGATCCACATTCTGAGACCCTCTTAATATTATCCTCATCTACGCGTGGATTTTCGAGGCGGTATGTTTCCTTTGCTTATTTACTTACTTACTTACTTACTTACTCATGGAGCTGAGCCCTTCTTGAGGAGCCGCCAATTCTGCAACTACTTAAGAACTTCCCAGCATTTTATGGAACTCGAAGGTTCATTACGGTGTTCACAAGAGCCCTCCACTGGTCCATATCCTGAGCCAGACCAATCCAATCCATACCATCCCATCCATTTGAATATTGTCCACCCACCCACGCCTTGGTCTTCCCAGTGGTCTCTTTCCTTCTGGCTTTCCCACCAATATTCTATATGCATTCCTCGTCTCCGCCACTCGTGCTATATGCCCTGCCCACCTCATCCTCCTTGACTTGATCATTCTAATTATACTTGGAGAAGAGTACAAGTTATGAAGCTCCTCATTATGCAGTTTTCTCCAGCCTCCTGTCACTTCATCTCTCTTCGGTCCAAATATTCTCCTCAGCACCCTGTTCTCAAACACCCTCAATCTACGTGTATGTTCCTCCCTTAATGTCAGAGACCAAGTTTCACACCCATACAGAACCACAGGCAAAATTATAAATTTGTATATTCTAATTTTTATGTCTTTTGGACAGCAGACGAGAAGACAAAAGGTTCTGGACTGAATGGTAGCAAGCATTACCCGGGTTCAGTCGCCTCTTAATTTCCTCCTGAATCAAGTTTTGATTTGTTATCCTTGTCCCCGAATATCTGAACTGTGCCACATTTTCAAAACTTCTGTTTCCTATCTTTATTTCATTATTTGACCTTCTTCCTTTAGGTTGACTAATTAGTTCCATAAACAAAAAAACACTTGAGAAGCTATTGGTCACTCAGCTGGTCAAGAAATTCCCTGTCCTTTATGGAACCCGAAGATTCGTCATCGTGTTGTTCACAAGAGCTTGTCTCTGGAGTCTATTCTGAGCCAGTTATATCCAATCTACATCCTTCGAGCCTATTTCTTCAAGATCCCTTTGGTGTTGTAGACTTGAGGTTCTGAACGGCGGTGACTGTGAAGATTACCTGTCTTCTGGCATGTGACGCCGTGTAGTTTCACAGACGGGTAGCAACGTTGGAAGGAATCTGCTGCCTCCATCTTCAAGGTACAGCTAAAATACGCGGCGTCACATCTCAGAGGACAGTAATCCTCATTTTAATATTGAATTTTCTCGTGTTTGCCAAATGGTCTCATCTAGTTTCCTGTACCAAAATTGTGTATGTATTTTTCGCATCTCCCCATACATAATACACGACCCGCCCATCTCCTCTTTCATCTGATGATTCTAACAGTATTTAAGTTCCTTATTATGTAATTTTCTCTGCCCCTTCCCTTACACGGTAGCTACAAGCCGGTAGGTCGCGGGTTCGATTCCTGATGAGGTCATTGGATTTTTCAGTTGTCCTAACCCTTCCAGCGGCACTATGGCCTCTGGGGTCGACTCAGCCTCTAAGAGAAATGAGTACCAGGAATCTTCCTGGGGGGTAAACGGCGTCCGGCGCGTAAGGCTGACAATCTGAACGCCATCTTTGAGCCGGTTGTCTAGATAATGTGGGAACCTCGACGTCTCACAGCCTGTTACAGGGGCAGCTTTAACTTTACCCCTCACCTTACTTCATCTCACTTAGAACGAAATATTGCCAGCGTGCCGCTTTCTAAGTTTACCCAATAAAATTCTGCATGAATTCCTGTGCAATGCTTACTACGTGATGTACTTACTTTCTGATTATGACGTCCAGATCGAGGTATGTCCCCCCATACTTGAGCAGAGACACGTACCGAAGCACGTCGCTGGAATGTTCCACTGGCCACTCGGACTTCTCGAGATGTCCCTTGAAGTCCCAGTCCTGAAGCGACGTCCCTGCCAGGAACCCTGGGATGTCCAACTTCCATATCTTGACGTTGGTGTACCTGAACAACTCCTTCACGTATCGCGGCGACGCTGCCATCCCGCCGTTAATGGGGCAGGTGAACAAGAGGTGCACTGAGGCGTCGGGGTTCATCTTCGCTGCAGACTCAATGGCGCAGGCCTGACGTTTCGTTAGAAGCAAGCCGGAGTCTTCAATTTCATTGGGCTTTATGGCACATCTGGTTTCTATAAAAATTATGTTCTTCTTGCCACGAACTGGCTCCATCTCAAAGTGTTCCGGCTCAAATGCATCTGCATTTCGCTCATTAACGCCTATAGGTTTCGGTGGCTCCTCACTCTTTCGGTATCCCACAAGGAAGCGACTCGTCCACAGCCATACAAAGACGAGTATAAACGTCAATGCAATCACGTGTATGTAACGCCGTTTCATATTCTGGAAAGCTGCTACTGGAACGGACTCTGAAACAGAAGGTCACACCGATAAAGGGAAGTGCATCATTGCAGGAAATCTTTCGAACGTGGAAGCAACATTCTCAGAATGCACTAAAGATTTGCAAATAATTTTTACAGTAACCCCAAGGCACTAAATTCTTTATATGCCGAAAGATAAACGCTGAGGTTGATTTATATGCTTGTCCCCAGGGATGTGACGTCTATTCTGGTACAGAGAACCGTTTCGGGAGAACCAGCTGCCCCCATGTTCAGGGTACAAAAACACTGCAGATAAAAGCAACTGGTTTCTCCGAAACATCGATAAGTTCCTATCAGATGGCAGCAATGATCGTATTTACGGCCTTGGGAACATCAAATCTGGCCTTAAAACTGAGTCATTGACTACTCTTCTAGAGTGCACGCCCTTTGTTACCTGTTTCCCGCTTGTCTCTTAACCCTTGAAAGTGCAGACGAATTACTAATTAAGAGGTCGAGATTTCTGTTAAAGAAAAGCTCAGAGAAGTGTCTGGCTAGTGCGGCGCGCTGCAGGCGCAGCAGAGAGCGACGTCGGAGGGTTTGCCTGTTTATGGTGTACAGAAAACGTAAGATGGAAAAGTGTCGCTCCATATTGAAACGCGATAAATTGCCAGCTGCAGTCTTTACGGTTTGTCCAGCTGACTTGCGGCCGGGTTACGAACAGCGTTCCGGCAAAACACAAAATTAATTCCTCAGAACGAGTCATATTCACAATCCAGCAGCGTAAAACTGGACAGTATTGAATTAAAAGAAAATCCTGAGGCAGATGAATCCATTCAACGCCCTCTTGTTATATTTCTCACGTCGATTTTAATATTATCCTCGTGTACGCCTCATGCCGTCGCATACCTTTTGGTTCAGCTAAATCCTGTGTAGAACACAGCACTTCTTGAGAAGCTGATAGTCACTCAGCTGCTCAAGAAATTCCCCGAGTGTTACGTAACACGACAACTCATTACAATGTATATAATAGGCTCGGTAACTGGTCAAAATGTCCGTCTGCCGTCATGCGAGAGGTCTGATAACGAATTTCGCTAAAATATTGATAACGGTTTTGGTATGGAGCGTACATGCTCAACGTCACCGCGGCCTTACGTAACTGCGGCGTGTCCGTGGTTCTACGTGGCCGGCAATGGGGACCGCGCCACAACTCCCAGGGGCGAATTAAAAAGGGGGCGTGACGAGTCGTCTTGTTGCCGTTATAGAGGTACACGAGTACAGAGTCAGTTGTTTATAAAACACATGTAATATTGGCAAGGTCGTGGCCTTCTGTAATGTTACGCCGTGTACTTAGACCTTAGAGGAACCTGCTTCCTCCATCTTCAGGGTAGTACCATGCAGATGCGGGTTCCTCCGAAACGTTTGTTTATATCTACCAAACTCCACAGCGTCACGCTCAAGGAAATCATGATGTTAATACTCACCTCCATGGGAACCTCAGACCTGAGTTGTAAGCTGGTTTCCTGCCCGAACATTAATCGTATTTATAGGAAAAATTTCTGAACTTAGATGAAACGCAGCAGACACGCTGAATTCTGCAGCTGAGTAGAGGCACAGACTTGGGAACTGACGTGAGCCGACACTTACCACGTAACTCTCTACGCACACCGCTGGCTGGCTGGCAACTGATAATGGAAAGCACGCTATCGCATCGGCTCACCTGAAGGTTCTCTCAGATATTGGCAGTAGTTTGTGCCAATTTCACTTCCATCATCCTGTGTTCCAACTGATGTGATCTACATGTCCCGCCCATCACATCCTTTATATGATCCATGATATCTTGTGAAGATCGTGAAATATGAATTCCTAACTATACAGGGTGTCCTGGAGGTCACAGTATCGGTCATTCTAAACAAAATAATGTATACATACTCGTACATGTGTCATCTTCCGAAAGGTTTCCAAGACAGAGCTATTTCACTGTGCAGTACACTGTACAGACAAGCAGCACGCCATCTCCTCACACGAGTTGCACCGAGATAGAGCTATTTCACTGCACAGTACACTGTACACTGTACAGACAAGCAGCACGCCATCTCCTCACACGAGTTGCACCGAGATAGAGCTATTTCACTGTGCAGTACACTGTACACTGTACAGACGAGCAACACGCCATGTCCTCACACGAGTTGCAAAATGCATTGATGTTGACGGTGGAATTTTCGAAAATGTACTGTACTTGGTTGGAGGCGTTTCTTTTTTTCTGTTGGGTCCACCCTGAGGCTACATAACGAGGACCCCAGGTCGGCTGAGAGAGTTCAGTTGCGGAATATTCGCCGAACAGTAACGACATGAGCACAGAAACCGAAGAATTAAGACCCGTTACCAATAAACGGCTGGTGAAAGCATACTGGGAAACTTAGCATGTGCTCTAATGGTTTGTAAAGAGTGGATTAGCAGTAGCTTTATAATTACTTATAGTTACGAGTCATGTGCATAAGTGGTCAATAAATCGATTTACCATTCCAAACCCTGTCTACGGTAACGCATACACCTGACAACATGATCACCTTAATATCTTGTCAGGGTTGTGAACTATGAAATGTTCTCCTCAGTCTTGTTCTCAAGCGTCCACATGTTACGTCTTCAGGGTGAGTTCAGAACAGCAGGTAAAATTATAATGTTGTACATTTGATTTTTTGACAGCAGACGGGAAGTCGAAGGATTCTGAACTGAATGGCAGAAAGTATCCCCCCAAAATTTAATTGGTTCTAAATATTTTGTGAATGTAATTTCGATTTCTTCTTTTTCCCAAATATCTTAAACTTCGCGGCGACCCTTGTATTAAGCAGTTTAATCTGTTATTCATTTGGCGCCCCAATGTTTTATTTTTAGGATACAGCTTATACTGAATGAACGTAAGTGGGAACCATACAGAGTTGTTTACGATTCAGGATTTTATTAAAGATTAAGGACAAGGGCACACCAAGGAAACTGGCAATCACAACACAACCACAATTTCTCATAAGTGTTATCAGCCTGAGTTGAACACACGTTACTGAATTGAGGAGTGAAAATTCAGGAAATTAATTTGACCTTATTATATTAATATGTTTAATGAAGTGTATTTCAAAACAGGCTACGAGGAGAAGCAGAGCTCTAGCTCAATGGCGCAGTTTGGAACTGAGTACACCCTTAGTTAAAATGAGGCGTAAGCTAACTGCAGGTGACTATGCTGTTGGAACATCCACTCATTTTAGAAAAGTAGTCACAATATGCAGACATGACAGAACAACAATGAAAATTGTAGAGGAGCAGAACTCTGCTTCTGAAGAAAGACCTAACTCAGCACTCACTGAGGGCACAAAGTCCCCATTATTTGAAGTGTTCAACACATCTGATCATTGCAGAACTGAACTGTATGACCTGTTAGCAGGCAACATGATTGAAGCCTCTGCAGAGATAAAAAAAACATTATTATGTAGGAGTTATTTAGAATTTCCCGTTTCTTTAGCAGAAGAAACTACTAAAATAACTGGTAACAGAATACCTGAAACAATGCCTTGTAGACCAAAAGAGCCAAATGAAGAGGATACCGCAAAGCTGCGAGTGTCAGCTTTCACTTACAGTGAACTGCTTGAATATGCCTATGTGATTCTATTACCATCATCACTGTGGGCTATTCATAAGCAACCTCATGACAAATATGTTGCCTTTGTTCATATGACATACAGCACAATAGATGGATTCAAAACTGACCGAGGTGTTGTGTTTGAAGGGACATGTGAACCTGTCATATTCTTTTATAGCCATAAAGTTCATCTTCCTTAGTTAGAAAAGAAAGTTACATGTGTTGGGGATGTAAGTAACATTGGAAGAAGTTGATGAATTCCATGCTGTCTGCCTTTTTATGGATTGATGCACTTTAATTGAAATACAACAAACTCTCAGCTTTGGTAATAAAGAGAAATGGCAGGATAATTAGAAGAACAGGTAATCCAGATATCTGGAAATGTCCATCACCCATGCTGCATTCAATCCTCCGCATCACAACATGCTTCTGATTGTCCTGGAACTTCAGTGTGCTTATGTTAATTACACAACACGCTTAACATAAATATAAAGAGAAATAAAGATAAACAAAATTTTGTGCTCTTGAAAAGGAGCAAGGACAGCACAGTCAGTATAATGACTGGCTACGGCTGAGGGGTTGGAGTTCAAGTCCCAGTAGGGCAAGATTTTCTCTTTTCTGTGTCATCCAGACTGGCTCTAGAACCCACCCTCCTTCCTATCCAATGGGCATCAAGGGGTAAAGTGGCCAGGAGGTGAAGCTGACCACTCACCTCCAACTAATACCGAGGTCAAGAATACATAGATAATGGTCCTGGAAGTAATCTATTTTAGATTTTTGTTTAAGACAATGTGAGCAACCAACCAAACATAAGTTTCCTCAGTGTGCCCATGTTAATCTGGAAACCAGATGCTTGCGTGAAATCTGCGATTTTTCTCGGAAATTTCAGTTGCGTTGCAGTTGCCAGTTTCCTTGTTGTGCCCCCATCCTTATACGTCTGTCCGATAGGGGCGTCACTGTCGTTTGATGTCAGGAGGAGTGGAATGGTAGGAGAGGTATGAGGATTTTTGCCGTTGTAATTCTTCGCCTGGTTCCACGAATTAACCTGGATGTAAGCTGTGAGAACAAAACAATTTTTAAAGCACATTATACAAAATTCCTTAGATTACTTATAGACAGTACACTGTCTTGGAAATTACACATGCAAAGTGCAGCTTGTTATGCACTCACACCTATTAAACCCTACGTGTCTCAGGAAGTAAAGAAAACTGTTTGCTATGCCTACTTTCACTCCGCTATCTCATATGGAATAAGATTCTCTTTGGATTCAGCGATACCACAGGAATAACCTGTCAAATTATCTTCATATATATGTAAGATATTCTTCAGTCACATAAAGAAACCTCAAATAGGGATTTGCTTGTTTTATATTAATGCAGTAATTATCTGTATACGTTTCAGAGTGGCATGAGTAGTCATAATTTAATATTCCTTGCTTGTTTGAGTTATTCGTTTCCTGATTTAAACAGATGGGATGCCAGTCGAAGTGCTGACCGCTGAAGTACCAACCTTGGACGTGGAACCTGATGTAGGCATAGGAATTGCAGAGGCCCTCAGGCAGTAAGTTTATCTGGAGCACAAGGATGTGAATAAGCTGTCAGCTTCACATCTTGCCCATCTCGAAGCTCAGAACTATGCAATTGAGGATGAGACACACGTGTGTGCTAGTGGGAAAGAATGAGTGACTACTACAGCAGTGGCGTGCATGCAGACACAAAAATATGAACTCCAGATAGGATTTACCATTTATTCGTTCTATGTTTTTCTTGTCACTATGTCAGTCTAAGCTTATTTGCTTTACATTTCATGGGGAAATTGTATTGTAGTTGGTTTATCTGTTTGCCTCACTGAACTGGAGGGTGGGCATGGTGTGGTACTTCTCCTAATGTTATTTCTGTTGGTCATATTTTGAACCACTGCCTGGTACATAGGATGGACCGTATTAAGTTTAGTTCGGATCCAACACATGGTATAGATGGAAGAAAAATATATATAATTTCTTCTTCTCAAAACCGAAAATTTAAATACAGGTTTATATTGTCTTGAAATGTCACGGCAATAAAGTCAGAGTGACTTGGCCTGCAAGGAACTGTCATTTTCATGGAGCCACATCCCTGCTAGTGTTACCATTGTCGTCAGATTATTTGTTGCATTGTCTGGTGAGAGGATGTGAGAATCACGGATTCAGAATAGAAGATATATAGAGAGAATGGTCATAAAGGGGGCTTTGTCACTGCACTGCACTCACGAGCAGACAAGTAATCGTCTGGCATCTAGAGAGCTGCCTGTTAGTGTGTAACTCAGCTCTTCCTTCTGTAAGATCTGAGCTGTAGGGGCAGATGTTCTTAGTGCTTTGGTGTGTACCTTCTGTTAGCATCTTATTGCACAGAAGCTGGAGGGAGTACAGTGTATCAGCATGTCCAGATTTATGGTGCCCACTTTATTCCTATTAAGTCATCCAGTAGCTGTCAAGTCTTCTCTGCAGCAGGCCTTAGGGAAGAGAGTTGTCCTGGGCACAAAGATCGGCCACTTGCTTTGATTATGGAGTAGAGTAGGAGAGTTTGAAAGGTAAAGAATATCTGAGCTTTGAATACTTTGTCATCTCCTCTATAACTGGACTGCAAGTCTCATCTCGTCTCTCGGGATTGACCCACTCGAGTATTAGGGAGGCGTACACAATGGTCAAGACAGGACGAAGTAAGCAAGCAAGACTAATTAAGAAATTTAATATACAGCATTGCTTTATCTTTTTCAGAGATGATGAAAAGTTTGGGCATTGGGAGCGCTACAGTGGTCCGACCTCAGACTTCAAAGAGGAGAAGGAGGGCTACAGACCAGATGTTAAACTCAACTACATAGATGATGATGGACGTGTGCTTAATGCAAAGGAGGCTTTCAGGTTAGCACAGATAACAGCATATCAGTTTTTTAAGATAGGTCGCACTGTGGAGGGTAGCCTGTCCAATGGTAGTACATTCTTTAGGGAAAAAAGTTCTCACAGTAATTGCCATTTTAAGAAAAAATTACAAGGAGGAAGCGGCTTTTCAGTGGAAACAGACAAGATTATGGGACTACCGTGTTTATCATCCGTGTGTGCCATCCTCACGATAATGTGTGTGTGAACCAACTGATGGATTTTTGTGAAACTCTGTATTGTCATCGTGCCACTCACATGTTCTTTTAGTTGTCTACGATCAGCCATATTAACATGACTATGATATCGTTGTTGGTTATTCTTTGTACCAGTCTTTATTTTTTCTAGATTCTCTGTAAAATATCTTTTTTGGGTGCAATACAAATAAGCTTATAGAAGAAATGTCCTGTGTGATCAGTAAGGTCTCCAGTATAGTGTTCCTAGTGATAATCCTTCATAGGTTACACAATTTAATACAAGATTTCACAAAAGCAAAAACGTATTTTTGTGTGTAAATCATGTTGAGCATGATAATGATGCACAATCAAAGATATACTAATTTTGAGAAGTTAAATCAGTTTGCAGTAGAATTAAAATTCTAGTGAAATGAATTTTCTTTTGATTTTCTTGTGATAAATATTTAATATTTATTTTATGTGTTTACAGCATAAACAAGAACAATTATGAGGAGTTAATTGTGGACATGATCAAGAGAGGTCCTTGGTTTTGGAACACAGCAAATCACATGTAAGGAGAACTTCATACCAGACAAAAAGGTGAAGTTTACCTTCACACACAATATTCACTACATCATATTTTTCTCTAATATATTTAATCATTTTATTTGAAGGTGAAAGCTCTAGATCGCATTAAGTGGAGGAACTGTTTTGGAAGAGACCTTGAAGAGACCTGTCCTCTGACAGATTACTGGTGAATGAATGAATATTTAATCATTATGGTGTTTTGTTTATTTTAAAAATCGTTCAAATACCATTTCCCAGACTGATATTTTCACCAGTTATCAAATTCACTTGCTCACATGGTGATGTCTGTGTTATGACACTGTGTTGTCTTGTGACGTTGGTGGTTGCCAATGATTTTGAGGAAGACAGTTCATCTTGAATATTGAATCCTGAGGATGGAAGTAGCATGTATCGCCGAAACACTGTGACCAGCCTTCCAGATTACAATATGTTCTAACACAGATATCACAGTATAGCTCTTCATTGCCATGAAAACCTCAAACCATACAAATGCATACGTCTGTTTCTCATTACAACATGTTCATTGTTTTAAGGCCAATTGGATATTTAGTAAGATATAAGTTATATATATATGCGTCTGTATATTTTCTTCTTTGTTTCAGGGTGAAATCATAATAATGTTCATCAAAATGGAAGAACCAAAAGACTTTGTAACGTGGCTGCAAGTAGCCAAGGTAATGGTTCAGACCTGCTGTGCTGTTGGTAGAGAGCTAACCCTCCTCTCTGCCTTCTGCCTCGAAACACGTCCTCCTCTTCCTGCTTGTCACCCTACCTCCTCCACCCCATATTTCCTCCTCTTTCACCTCCTGCCTTCCCATTCTCCTCCTGACTTCTGCCACATCATGCTCTTCCTCATGCCACTTCTTCATACCCCTTCTTTCCCCTACTTCCTCCAACCTCCTCCTCTTCACCCTACCTCCTCTGATGAATAATGGTCATAACGTGCCTCTAGAGAGCAGCACCTCACAGTGCTTACTTATCCTCCCGTTTATAGTGCCCTGTTATACGTGTATGTATATTTGTAGTACATTCAAGTTATTGAAATTAGGTATTTGCAACAAGAGTATGTGGAGACTGCACATGAAGGACAGCGAAATGCTTGTCATTGGAGTGCCAGACTCAGAGTATTCGTAAGTAAGACTTCTAGAAACACAAATATGAATACTGTAGTGCTCATATGAGTCTCAGTGAAACGTTCAGTCCTTTTGAGGGTCCATCATCGTCAGATCCCAGTGCAGATTGTTACGTTATCATCAGAAGTTAACTGGTTTCTTTTTTCTGCACACAGTTGGAACCTGAGTCATGTTACTGGAGATCTCATTTCCTTCATAAGGTATGGAGGTATGGTCAGAGATGACCTGGACACTGTTTACCGTCTCTTTAAACGAACTTTAGTGCCTCTGTTTTTTGGGCAGTTGATGATGACAGGCAGCAGGTTCATCTGTCATATTGGTATGTAACAAGCTACATGCCATCACACACCACAAGACTGCAGTATTCACTATACCATGTTTTTAGGTTTGCAGTTAAAGCAGGGATGTTCAGGATGGTGCCCTGTTGCTGTTTGGGTGATGGGGCACTGCCCTAACACTTCTATTATGGACAGTGTTGTCAAACTTCAATACTTATTATTAAAATCTACACTCCTTTCAGTCATTCCTCACAGATTACAATGCTGTAGTCATGAAAATTCTTGAAAGGATCATTTCAAAAGTATTTTTATTAAAGGTTTTACAGACTTTGAATGTAAAAGCCCTTTTACATTACTTCACTTTTGATCTCTACCCCTGAGATAAAATTCTCAGCCTCTTTTAAAGACGCAGTTTTCATGATCAGTGTTTTAAAGGTTTCTGCAATTAAAAGAGCAGAGTTAGCATTATGCAAATGAGGAGAACTGCCTCGAATCAGGATTCCTGTCCGTTTATTTCAATTTGGAGCTGTGTGCCAGGGTGCCAAAGCACTTTACTTTTAGGACTACATCGATGCTTGTTTCTGACTCTGATATTTTATGTTCAGGGGTTATAACAGTGAAGTTATGAACAAGCATGACAGTTATTTTTATTATTTACACGTGATTTGCTAATACAGGGAATATTATTTATTTCAGAAAATTCAAACCATCGAATGTCACTCCAATTTATTTGGAACCTCATCAAGAGAAGACTAATGCCAGATAGCAGGAGATAACAGCGTTTAGAAGATTCATGGATCCCGCATTGTCATGAAGATCATCCATCTGTGACACAGAGATCTTAATTTCAAGATAGGACATTATTTTACGGCTGTACCATCTTGCCTGTGCCAATTTGTTATGAGAAACCGTAAAGAACTGTTCTTCTTAAGATGCCAAAACTGTGTGCTGATTTCTGCTCTCCGTGATGTATGACAATAAAAGGGGTGTGTACATTGTGAATGTGTATGAGAATGAAAATATTACTGTAGATCCATAGAAAGAAGCAGGTATGCCATCTGAGTTGGAGTTACCAATTTACAAGTACAGTAAATTGCTGTTTATCTGGTGTCCACGCATCCAGGATTTTCATTCAGCTGGCAGAAATTTCTAAGAAAATTATAAAGTCATTAAAAAAATACAAGTCTATTTTCACGCACTACCGTTATGTGATAGTTTTCCCAGGTTCAACTAGCAACACCCTCTATCATGCAGATAGCATTTTAGTAAAGGCTACTTGAATTTGTGATCTTGTGAATTCAAAATCTTTCACTTGTCCATCTGCGGTATTGTATGGGAATAGTCCATGCAAGAATTAAAGGAAGAACGTGATATTTTGATTATAAATTGGGTTTCTGCAAGAACTTTTCTCGTGAATGGTTTACTTACAGTTCATTTCCTTTTATCCTGTAGAGGAATATGTTAATTAATAGTTTTCAAATTTTAAGGTTCTTGCCATGGAAATGATTGATTATATATACTGAATTTTTATTATATATTCTAATTTTTTAATTCCTGATGAAATGTATTATATTTGGACTGTTAAATTAAATATTTTTCATTATGTGATTGAGATAATTTCATTAAACTTCTATATTATGAATAGGTCTTTTCTATTAATTTATGATTGTGACAACAATAATCATATATCTGGATAAATTTCATCATACTGAATATTCTATGTATAAATTTTGTATTTTGACATGTTCTATATCCTATGGCATGCGTGACCTGAAAGGATGTATGGAATTTAAAATAAAGTGAAAGTGAAAGTAAAACAGCAGATTCATGTAACTGGCAGATCCCATTCTCCATACATGACAAGTAATTATTGTTTAATCTAGTAATTAATATGATAGATTCATCTTCAGTATAAATGAAAACATATAAATCAAGATTTTGTAATTTAATTTTTAGTACCAAATTTACACCTGTGGAACCATTCATAAGTTTCTTAGCAAATATGTTAACAAACCACTGATCACTCATGTGGCTGTGTGGAAACAGCTCTATTTAAATCAGTAGTGTACTCAGACATAATCAAAAAAGTGGTATGACACAAACAATCATGGAAAAACTTCTTAGTGAACCATTAATGAATTGTGTGGTTGTGTATAAACAGCTCTAGTTACATCAGAGATTCGCTGAGATGTGCCAGAAAAGTGGCACAACTCAAATTAACATGGGAAAAGAGATTTAGCCTTTTGTACTGGGTTGAGGTAAACTATTTGTAATTCCTTGGCTGCATTACTGTAGTCGAACGAGACCTCTCACAAGAATTTGTAAGATTTGTAATTCTTTGTTTAATTTGTAAACTCTCTGAAGCTCTTATCACATCAGAAAGTGGCATATCTTCCTCTTTGTTCTGGAATGCATGAGTAAGAACAGATGTGGATACTGACTGACACTGAACCATATCTGCGTCTTTGAGTAGTGATGTTTGTTAGAGAAGGAATGTTACTGTGAAACTGCTGAAGAATCTTATAAGTTTGTACATCTCAACCTGTTTCATGTTGTAACACAAATGGTTATTGCTTTGTTCACAAGGATGAAATCCAGGAAAGAAACTATCTTATGTTTTCTGCAGTTTTGTGAAATATGAATATACAGCTGCTTCAAGAGTAGGATTTTTCAGGAAATAAATTTTATTTTCATATTGAATATAAGTTTCTTCTGATACCAAATATGCCCATAACTTAAGAGTGTAGAGATATCATACGGATGGTTACTGATTCTTCTCTATAAAATGCTGAAGCCTTGAAGACTTACAACACTACGGGCCTACACAGCCTGTTAATGGGATAGATTTAGCTTTCTTTTTCTTTTCTTTACCAGTACAGCCTATCCAAGTTTTCCATAGTCCTTAACCTAGAAAGATACCCCCCTCAGTCATGTAGCCTGAGCCTAGTCTAGCTAGCATTAGTGTGAGATGTTCAGTCTGAACTGGACAGCCAGGGCATTCAGCCACCTTGAGCCTTGCCTAGGATAGCTAAGCCAGACTAGCAGGAGCCCTAGCTAAGGCCAGAGAAAAGCCTAATTTTCCCATGTTTCCAGGCTTAAATAGCCCATTACTCCCATCCCTCACCCACAGCAAGCAAGCCAAAATTTATCCAGCCCAAGAACAGTCTAATTATCATAGAATTTAGGTTCTGACAGGGACTTGAAGTGGCTAGATTAATGACTGTGGAACAAGCATATATATTCCTGAAGAATAACCTAGCCTGGCCATTGCTGCACATGACAACGAGCTTGAAAACAGCGTAGCTATCCAGGCTAGTCAGCTGAGATCTAATGTATCTTAGCAATATATAAAAGCAGTTCAAAACCTGCCTCCATCTGCAGATAGTGTCATAATCCCGACGACAGATGTCACGAAAGACCAATTGCCAAACCACGTGATCATCTCGAACTATCATAATCGCTGTAAGCGTTGCAGAATTTGGGCCAATGACAACACAGTTCGCTTCAAACAGCAAAAGTGCGACGTACTGGTAAGCTGGTAAGTGAGGTAAGTGCTATGTATGGCAACCTATGTTAGAATTACTTTCGATTCGGTAGACACGTGTGTTAGTTGGGAGGGGGGGTGGAAGGAGTTTGGTTATATTAAATTCAATTAAGGTTACAGGATTTTAATTAATTAGTAACATTTACCTACGTTGAGGTAGTGTGGCATTACATGTTTGTAATGTAAAAGCTTGCTGTGTATGCTGTGATGATTTGTTTTGATATAAATTTGTTCAGTAAGCAGGAGACGCGTATACTTGACAAATATTTTTCATTGTACATCTTCGTGATTATATAAATTTGAATCATATAGACTTATTAGAGGTGCCGCTGCAGTTGGGGTATAGTTGAACGTGTCGGTGCTTCAGCCCCTTGAGGTGGTAGTAAACGTAAGCCCGTCACTGTAACCGAAAAAATTAACAAACTCACAGTTAGTATGCTGTGGGATGAAACAGATGTGTCATTTGATGACAAAGTTATAGATGCTGATTTTAGGTGCAAAATAATGATCTCTTAATATTCGTGTTAGAAATTGATAATTTGAAGTATGCCATTATGGGATCATATTGGAGAGAGAGGGAAGGACTCCTTAGAAATGTTATGCATCTTTATATGATTCGTTATTTGTTAGAAGAAAAGATTAATATTATTACAGGTACTTACGAAACAGCACTTCACAGTATAGATTAGTTTGTATTTGGTGTTGTAGGAGAGTTTAAAAGTAGATACAAATTTTGTGTTAAACAGTTTTCTTTATTGGTAAGTATGAGCTTGGTCATAGTGAACTGTAAGTAATGAAGCTTCACTTTTTGAATTACTTTCTTGCAAATAATTTTGCAGTATGAAAGTTTGTGTTGACGCCCATCAATTCTCCATGCTGTGCACAGTCTTTTGAGTGGTTTGTAGCCATATTTTATTTATTGTTGAGCAGAATGTTAACACTGTTTTTGTAATGATGGAACTGATACATAACTCGAGTTCTGGGGAAGATCAGCATTTTCATTTTATGAGCTGATTGCTCTTGGCATTTGTTATTGTGCTTGAATATTCTTGTTCCATTTTGTTTCCAGTTCCTCTAGAACCAATATTTTGTCCCTGCTAATAATCTAATCTAGATAATTGCATTTTATAAAAGCTGTACTGACATCAAAGTTTGTGAAACAGTGAAAATAGAAATGTGGCTATGGATATCATGGTGTTCTGTCTGTAGTAACTGAAATGTAGAGTACAGAATTATATAATTACTGACTGGGAATTTTGGTTGGACAGGAATTTGGAAATGGAAAATAAGCATGAGTTCTTCCATGATTTTTTTTTATATATAAGTAATGCAGTATTGCATGGCTTTCATTTGTAAGGAAATGGAAATTAATTTCCCATTTTTAAGGAGCTGAAGTCTTTACTTTTATATATATATTTACAGTGTTCTAATATGGAAATATGTTTAAACAAAATTTACTTAGTGTGTGGGTATTATTAGTACCTTTTCTTTAGGCCAGTATGTATACCAGCAAATACTTGATCTGGTTTGACAAATTTGTCCAAAGTCTCACATATTTACCAGTGAATTGTATTTTTCAATCTTGAGGCAAAAACTGAACATGATAATACCAGTAAACATGTTTCTTGGGGTGCCAAGTATTATCATGCAGGAATGTTATGTAACCATAAATTTTTTGTGTTGTTACAAGCCACATAGAAGTTTTACATTCTGTTGAAATTAAAAGTGCGTCACGTTTGAAATCATACATACAGATTCACATGCAAATCAGAATCTCTTTTTTTAATGCTATTCATGTAATTGTTTCAGGCCTGTGACTCACCAGCACGAGACCTCAAGTGACTTGTCTGCCATAAGAGGAAGGAGTTGTTGCTGTACAGTCATAGCGATCAAATTAAAACATTTCTCTGACATCCATAATGCTCCCCTATCTTCCATGCATGGCTCTTTCAGACAGCCTTTTCTCTTGCAGCTATGCCACCAGAATCTCTGCATATCAGGACTGAAGTGAAAATCTGCGCATGTCAAGACTGAAGTGAAAATCTGGGCATGTCAAGACTGAAGTGAAAATCTGCGCATGTCAAGACAAGTGAAAATCAGTTCATGTCAAGACTGAAGTGAAAATCAGTGCATGTCAGGACTGAAGTGAAAATCTGTGCATGTCAGGACTGAAGTGAAAATCAGTGCATGTCAGGACTGAAGTGAAAATCAGTGCATGTCAGGACTGAAGTGAAAATCTGTTCATGTCAAGACAAGTGAAAATCAGTTCATGTCAAGACTGAAGTGAAAATCTGGGCATGTCAAGACTGAAGTGAAACAATATTATATTTAAGCATCCTGTTGCACACGTAGTACAGACAAGCAGCGGCACTCACACAAGAAGACTACATTAAATAACACCTAAAACAAGAACTAGCCGCTCCAGCACGTAGACATAGGGCGAGTAACCCTAAGAATTTTAAATTTAAAATTTGTAGAAAATTTTAAAAGGTTTTAAAAACATCATAACTAAAGATTTTTAGAGTGCTACTACAAGAATATCGGGTGCGACGTGTGAAACATAATCTACATACCAGACACATATCAACGATGTAGATGTTGATAATACGAAGAATGTGACATTGTGTTTTTAAATGTTAAGTTTTAGACTGGGTTCAGTGTGGCAGCGACGTTAAACCTGATGATGGCCGATAGAGGCCGAAACATGTAGTGTAGAAAGAACAAGATCAAAGACATATAAATATATATTGTTTGCACTTAGGACGGAGTTTTTATCATTTCTGAAGTGAAAATCTGCGCATGTCAAGACTGAAGTGAAAATCTGCGCATGTCAAGACAAGTGAAAATCAGTTCATGTCAAGACTGAAGTGAAAATCTCTGCATGTCAAGACCGAAACATGACAGGAAGATACTAGTACAGTATTACAGGAAGAAATGTCAGTTTGATGTGTGTGACCATGTCAGACTGATACTTATTTGTCCAACAAACTGCTTCTGTTGCTTTACTATGTTTGCATGTAGGAGGATAACACATGTGCATGATATCATCCAACTTCGTGTCTTGCTTTGATGCCTTCGATGTTCAACATCGGGTAATATTGACTTGCTATTCTTTATTGCCACTGCATGTTTCGGCCTAATCGACCATCTTCAGGTGTACAGGTTGTTGTGATTGCAGAATCTGCTGCTCACTGTAATGCTGTTTTGTTTCTGTTATGTAGAGGCTTCGGACTGCATGTGATTATGTGGGTTAGTCGTCTGTTTTTTATTTAGATGTCCTTGAGCTGCTGGTGTTTTCTTCATGGTTTTGTTTGGCTGTGGCTGTCTTGACTGTTCTTGCTGGGGCAGGAATTTGTTGTGTGGAGGATCAACCACAGCACAACAAACATGCCAGCTCAAGGACACATAAATAATCAACAGATGACTAACCCACATATCCAGATGCAATCTGAGGCCTCTACATAACAGGAACAGAAAAGCATCACAGTAAGCTGCAGGTTCCTTGGTTACAACAACCTGTACACCTGAAGAAGATCGGTTAGGCCGAAACATTTAGTGACAACAAAGAAAAAACTGTGAGAGAATGTTAATTGACGTTGCACACAGACGGCATCAAAGCAAAATGCAAAGTCAGATCTAAGCAGTGCAACAGGAAGCTGCAATATAACATTATGCCTGATATCAGTTTTTATGTAAAATTCATTCATAGTCTTCTGGCTTATGGCATGGTTACCAAAGTTTTCTGCTGGTCTATTGAAGCCAGAGGCAGTATGTTCGCTGGTAACCATCTACCAGTCATCACAGTGTCATAACTTAGGAGACCAGAATAAGACTTGTCACCATTGTGTGTAAGGAAATAATCATGAAACCATAGTAGTTCTGTTTTTCCTTATAAAAGAAAGAACTTGGGAGGTAAAGGTATCCCTGTAACAGGCTGTGAAGGCCCATACAATTGGGAGATGTCAAGGTTCCCGCATTATCTAGACAATCGGCTCGCAGGTGACAGTGAGGTTGTCAGCCTTACGTGCTGGCCGCACTCTACCACCAGGAAGATTCCTGGTACTCATTTCTGTTAGAGGCTGAGTTGACCCCAGGGCCAGAGTGCGGCTGCAAGGATTAGGTCAATTGAAAAATCCAGTGACCTCATCAGGAATCGAAACCATGACCTTCTGGCTTGTAGCATAGTGCCTCGCTCAACTATGCCACCAAATGGCCGTGAACTTTGGAGGTACCACAGTTAAAACAGAGCCAGCTGAGACAGAAGACAGTACTGTCACTTGAAAGGGCACCTATTTAAACTGGGACTTGTAAATAACACCCTCTGTAGAAATGCCGTGACATGGATCACATGTCCCTGTTTGTGCCTGAGGTTCTGACTGAATTATAGTTTCGTTGCCTGCGACTGCAATTGAAGGAACCAGCTGAGTATGAAATGGCCCCATTAGGCACAGTGCTGTGCATTATTTGAAAGGCAGAATTGCTAGTGGGCTGTGTTAAAAATGGAGTGTAAATAGATTGTAGACTGTCACTTCATTCCATTTCCTTTAATCTAATTCTGTATATAAGGTGGATGTTCATTAGGGCAGCAGGTAAATAGATTCTAAAGGGTTCTGACAGTGGTGTATAACATTCAGAATACTGGGTGATGGACAAGGCCGAAAACCCAGTAATTCTGACAGTTGATAAAGTTTGCAAAAATTGTTTTTTAACTTTCAGTTCCAGTTTGATGACATTAACTACTGAACCACTGCAGACATGTGAAATATGGTACAGAGATAGATCATAAAACATACTTGCATGTCATGTTTATTATGATGACGGAGGTAGTGTGGAACTCTGAGACTATCTGACAAGTTAATGTAATCAGTCTGTATTTAAGTAACATGTTCTTCACGAATTGTGATGATGACGACAGCAGCAGGAGCAGTAATAATAATATGGCATTAACAGTAGGTGTATAGGACTAGAAGTCTGTGCACAAAGAAAGTATGAGTTTTGCTCAGAACCTCCTTGTTTCAGTTAAAGTCTCATCNTTTCCTCTTTATAGGTCATGTACTTCAAGAAGAATAAATATCTTAGGTACAATTTTTAATTTTTTTATTGTATAGTTTAAATGTCACCCATGATGTATTATTTCTACATTTAAGTTCTGTTCAGTTTTGGTGAACAAATTTAAGAAAAACATTTCTTCAAAATCTGTTCACTGAGAAGGAAGCCAGTACTGTGATGAAAGTGTGGGAAGTTGATAACAGGATGTTCATAGACAGGAGAAGCTTGTGTGTACTTGCTTAGAGAACTGCACATGACAGTAATTCTAATCGTCTCATCTCTGCCTTCCTTCATTTGAAGCATTATATGTTAGTAGGAAGCATGGCAGAGATGGTGATAGCTGGTTGTGATGTAATTGTGACTAGATGAGGTGTCGCTGGGCATGCCGCAGACATGTGATGCAATATATATGTAGCAAAGTTTACATGCATCAGTGCATTATGTACAGGACTTTTTTTATATTTGGTAGTCCCTGTTGATCTCATTTCCATATCTAATTAAGTTTATCAATGCTCTAAATGTAATAATCAAAATGCAACAATAATTGTTCATTTATGGAATGTGATCACTTGTATTCATGAGTTTATAAGGCAGAATACCATTTGGGGCTTTTCATTCATTTTTCATGCATATTTAGCATTTTCTTTTGGACAGAACTGTGTCTGTATTCCTGTTGTTGTAAGTTGCAGTTCTCACAGGCAGCACACATTTTGATGGAGTGTGATATGGGAGTTCCCTAATGAAACCTGTCTAAAGCATTATATCAGCTTCCACTTTGGGTGGTCTAAATCACTTTCATGTATGTCTTACAGAAGTATTAGAAGTTACAATTTGTTGATGTGTAAGATGGACTCTGTATGCTTGCACCTTACCTCTCTTTTGCTAGTTTTTATCGAATAAAGTACAGCCAATGATGTCTCTTTCCTGAAACTCATCCTGTAAACTGTGGCTCTCATATCTGCATACAGTTTCAGCACGTGGCACTTAATTAATTGACAGTGGGCTTTACTAAACACCTGGTAACTTGAAAAACTATTGTCTTCTTAGATGTGAGGCCCTGACGATGGAGGCCTCATGTTCATCAGAAATTTTTGTAACATTCTACCAGACTACATGGTGTCACATCCCAGAGGACAAACCTTCATGGTTACTGCCATGGGAATGTCAGATCTTAGCCAAAGACTTGTTCGCTTACAGAGTATGCATTGTAATTGCACATACAGGGAATACGCAGTCATGAGCAGATAACAGTTGGTTTTGATTTGACATAGGAGTTAGGTGCAGGATAGTGTTGGTACAATAGGCCAGAAGTGTCCGCACTACAAGGGACTTAGTCCCACCCCACTAGCAATAATAATAGGTGCAGGATATCAGTGTTACTGGAGACTCGTGATGTAAATGTAGTAATATTAATATTAATTATATACATACAAAATATGAAATACTCCAATTTGTCCATGGGAACACAACAAAATCCAACGACTGATTCGATGATGTAAAGCATCACTCAAAGAATTTTATTCTTGTTTTATACTACAACTTTTGTTTTTTTATATACCTAATTTCTTGTATTTTTATGTCAAGTATTTTAATATATTAATATTATTGTATCCAATTTTATTAATACTGCAGTTCAGTGGTGCATATATGTTAGCCATGTATTTGCCTGATGATGGCTATTAATAGTCTAAACATGTAGCAGGGCCAAAACTAGGCACTGACATTGATATAGTTGTGTTGTGACGGTTGTAATAAAAGAGTTGGATATGAACTACTGCAGCTTTGGGGGCTGGGGGGTTGATGTTAAGTCATTTTTCTAATTGGTACAGTTATAAATTTCTTGGCAGCTAATTCCTCAATAATCTGACGAGCCATAGTGGACGGTACAGGCATTGTATTGATGTAGAATTCTGTAATACAAGTGTGTGGAAGTATGACTGCCATAACTTGGCTGAAGTGGGTTGCGGCATAGTGAAAGCAATATAAATCACTTCGTTGAACTGTAACATAATCCTTGAGGTGGTACTTGAATATTCTGTTAGGGGTCAGAATGTTTGACAATTTATGACTCATATTGTTGCAAGATATCTTAGATTCATTGTATCCAAAAATTATATAAACTGAAGCAAATATAAACATTCTGATGTATGTGAGGTTCCATACAGGTCAGTTGACTCCTCTGATGCAGGAGAGATTGATCCGCCTATGAGTCTTGCGTTGTCACAGGAAAATGCAGATCAGTATGGCAGAACATTAATGTCCTGAATGGAGTTTCAGGCCAACTGTAGGTTGCCTGAGACTGTATGCATCTATGACAATTAAGGCACCTGGTTCAGCCTTCATCCTTGCTGATACATATTTCTGCTTTACAGTGTGCTGTCTGGAAGGAATGAAATTGAATGACCGCAACTGAGTGCTGATGAATGTGTATGTGAATGTGAATATGTACAGGGTATAAATGAAATGAAGTATATGAGAACATAGGAAACATCTGCCATAAGAGTCACATTGTAAATGCAGTTAACAAATAATTTGAACATATTTAAGAATTTAAATGTGTGGGATGAATAATATTAAAAAAATAATTGGATTAGGAGTAAATTCTGGAAAATTCTTGTCCTTTTATAAAAGCCTATCTTGAATACTTCAAAACACCAAAACGTTAAAATTCAGTGGCATGTTGAAAGAATACATGTTGGTTGTGTCTATGGAGGTAAGTAAAAATGCTTTCACTTCGACGCATAAAAATTGCAGTAACGTTCCTTGTGGACATGAACATGGAACCTTCAGAAGGTAAGTCACTGCCTCGTCACTGAGGCCAACACA
>NW_019727443.1:775732-780155 GCF_002891405.2 Cryptotermes secundus
GTTTTTGTTTACATTTTGCCGCGGTGCAACGGAAAGTACCCGGTGTTAACGAAAAGTTCCGGGGTTTGTTTACATTTCTTGCTGTATGCACAAAATCTGCAAAAGTACTGCCCTGCTTCGGGTTTTCCAAATAACCTCCGGGTTTTCACAAAAACCAATCAGGTTTTCAGAAAAACCTTCCGGGTTTTCCAAATAACCGAAGACCATTAAAACGAAAAGGTACCGGGATTTTTAAATTTGCGATCAATACTGTGTTCCTGAGGTCGTTCAAGGTACCAGGTTTTCCTGATAACCGAAGGCCATCAAACCAAAGTATCGGGTTTTCCTGCTAACCGAAGAGCATTAAAATGTAAACTACCTGGTTTTTTTAAATTTAATTCCTGATTGCAGAAATTTTGCTCGGCTTCACCCATAGCTTCTGTAGTGTGGTGAAATATGAAAGAAAAACATCTATTGATGGGGGTGGGATATTGTGGGTGGTAAAGTGGTGGATCTTGAAGACTTTACTCATTACCCATAGAAAACTGCCATCATCCTTATTAGTAGCAACACCAGCAGTAGTAGTAGCAGTAGCAGCAGCAGCAGCCGCATTATTGCAAAATACTCATTCCTATGTCATGTTTCCTTTCTATTCATATTTGTAACTGACTTACCTGCAGGAATATTTTAATTATACATCAGTCATGGATCAATAGGTTCAGGGAGGAGAGCATACACAGACAGCAATGTGATCTCATAATCCTGTTTTAAAGGAAAAAAGTTGTGACACAAGCTGATAAAATATTCTTGGACTATAAGCCATGTTTGATGATAGGGAGAGATGTTCCCTGAGACATCAGTGATACTTAACCAACGGACAGAGCTGAAAGGCAAAGCAGATTTCATCCACTGTAGCTGCCATGAAAGCTTCAGATCTTATCTTTAACGCGTGGTTTACACTGTAGTTAAAAGGTAAAGCAGGGTAATTTTATTTCAGATGTACAGAGTATTTGTTACATGCCACAGGAAATTGAGAATGTGACTAGCCATACATGGATAGCTTATAGCATTTTTTTTAATGCTATAAAAAACTGGCACTTTTGATATAATATCACTGTTAGAGACAGAAGTTATGGCTGCCATACAAATTCTGTGTTCCAGGTAGTGATGTGATACAATGGCAAGTGTGCTCTGAACGCAGGACATCACTGGAGGTTAAGCAACAAATATTTAAATATGGATTCCAATTAAGATTATGAAATTTCCAATTTCACAATGTGGGATATTTCACTGGGAAGTGTATCTGTCTTCTTCTGGTGACAGAGCTTGTACAAGGGCATGCTGAAAGTAACGACTCCCGATTTCTTTTCCATAAGAGCAATTTCACTGAAACAGAAATGGCTACCTTCCTTGAACTCTGTTCCCTATTTTATACAATTACTTCTCAAACAACCACGTCTGCAGTCCAGACACACCTGACATATTTCATGTACAGGTATTCGTCAACTAATGCACTAGTTGTGTTCCCAAAACGGGTCACAGGGGGTGCAATGACATAAATGACATCAGGCAGGCCGAATTTTCTCTTCTCCCTTTGCATTCCTCCTCCACTCCTGCACAACATCCTAATCTGACCTCTCTTGAGGGGCGACCAAGCAGTTCATACTAAGGCAAGTGTTACAGGTCTGAATTAATTGACTGCATTAAATTGAAACATGTTTCGAACTTGCATATACCAAGGAGTACCTGTACTTCTGTAAGTGTGGCATGGAAGAACTCTGTGTCTTGTTGACAGAACTATATTTTCTCTACTGTCTTATGGAGATTAGTTTTCAGCATACCCTTCCAGGATGAATGTTGCTAATACCAAAGCCCACCAGTGGACACATCATTATCCACAGTCTTATACCCAGTTTTGTCAAGATCTGGTTTGTTTTCTTTCTTCCACCACTTTTGCTTTGCCAAGTGGATGCTTTCCAGCATGTTCCAACAAAAACATTGTATGTATTCGTGTTCCCCTATCTCAGCTACAAGTCCTTGATGTAACTTTCCTGACAAAACTGGAAAGCTGTATAATCATCAAGTTCCTTGGTGGGGACGTTGTGTGCTATAACACTGTATTGTAGTCTGGTAGGCGGATACCAGGGTTCTGGCGAAACACACCAAGGTGCAGCCAGATAGGTGGATACTAACGTTTTGGTGGAATGTGTGCCTCCATCTTTAGGATGACTCCAGATATCAGACATTTAGATTACATAAGCACAGATGTTTGGCCTGTTCCCATTCATGAATAATACGCATTGAAGCATCATGTTGTGTTTGCAGTCACAATATTAAATCAGGTCATCCACAAACAGCAGTTTCATTTGGCTGATGATACGGGATATGACACTGTGTAGGTTGGTAGAAGTTTAATGACATTTCAGAGGAACACATTGCCTTCTGCTTCAAATTTCCATCCTGAAGATGAAGTATATTTGTCTGCAATGCTGGTAAAAACAAATTACATTTCATAACACTTCTCCTCAATAATACTGTGGAAAAGTCAGGATGTAATAGAATGTATGTAGCAGAAGTCTACCCTTATGATGGAGGCAGTACATTCCTCCAAAATGTTGGCGGACTCCTACCTGCCTACACAGTGTCACTTCCAACTTCCTCATGATCACTGCCATGAATATCTCAAATCTCACATGTAACACTGGTGTTTGTAGATGACTGTACTTCCATTTATGAACAAGAAATATTGGCACACTACAACAATACAGTAATTGTGCTGTGATCAGTAAAAGTAAAAAGTAAGTAAAGTTATCCCTGTACCAGGCCATGAAAGCCCATAGGGTTTTGAGATGTTGAGGGTCCCACATTATCTAGACAATCAACTCAAAGATGGTGGTAAGGCAGTCAGCCTTACGCGCTGGCCATGCTCTACTCCCCAGGAAAACTATTTAATTAATTCCTGGTACTCATTTCTGTTAAGAGGCTGAGTGAACCCGAGGGCCATAGTGCGGCTGGAAGGATTAGGTCAATTAAAAAAAATCCAATGACCTCGTTGGGACTTAAACCCACGACCTTCCGGCTTGTAGCATAGCCCCTCAACCAACTACGCTACCGCGTGCCCCCAAACTGAGATCAGTTCAGACAAATTACAGAGCAAAACATTTCAAGAGACTTGGCCTCAACATTACTGCTGAAAAGTCAGTAGCAGAAGTCTACCCTTATGAAGGTGGTGTTACGTTCCTCCAAAATGTTGGCAGACTCCTACACACCTTCACTTCCAACTTCGTCATGATCACTGCCATGAATATCTCATATCTCACATGTAACACTGGTGTTTGTAGATGACTGTACTTCTGCTTATGAACTAGAAATATTGGAACACTACAGTAATTGTGCTGTACTGAATAAACTGAACTGTGATCAGTTCAGATGAATTATGGTACATAATGAAATTATTTCTCAGAGCGTTGTTTGAACAAGTCTTCATCACAGTAGTGAGTCTGTTAGGAAATCTGTACAAATTAATAAGAAATGGCAAGTCTACCACTGCAACCAGTTAAAGCTATCGGCCTGACACTTCAGTGCCCCTGCCTGGGCTCCAACTGCACGTGGCCACCTGAACTTTACAGTGACACTTTTAGTGCATTCAAATATATTATGAAATTAAAACATTTCTATGTCATTTTTCCTAAAGCTGATATACATTTAAATACTACACCAAGTGAAACTATTTTATTGTACCTTTCTCAACAGGACACTGACTAATAAGGAAACAAAATCTTCAGTTTCTTTTGATAGGTGTGGCATACCTTTTGTTTGAAAACCATTTACTGAAAAATTAATCACTTATGATAAGGATGGATAGTAATGACCATCAGTAACCATAAGCAGACTGCTCTGAGTGAGAATGTTACAAACTAAAATCAACTCCACACACAATTCCAACCTTGCAAGTATCCACACTAACTGAACAACATATTCTGCGTGCACCCAATGGAGTGGGTGTACGTAGGTAAGTCAATAAGTAAGTTACAAATGGATATAGAACTTAAACAAATAAGAGTACTGTGTAAGATTTGAGGCTTTCACGGCAGTGACTATGAAGAAAGCAGTCTTCTGGGATTTTGCACCGTGTATATGTGGTGTTAACCGACGTTTCGGATGAACGTATCACCTCCATCTTCAGGGTAGAAGAAAAAATATATAAGAAATCTGCAAGCAAAGAGACCGTGAGAACCGGTAAAAGCAGACTGCTTTTACGATACTGCGATACGTTCCTCCGAAACGTCGGTTAACACCACATATACACGGTGCAAAATCCCAGAAGACTGCTTTCTTCAAATAAGAGTACTGATTTGAAAAATGCTTTTATTTCTCAACATGATCTCCCTGTACATTGAGGCACTTGTCCCATCATTTCACATGCCCCTGAAAACCAGCAGGA
>NW_019727443.1:780986-783108 GCF_002891405.2 Cryptotermes secundus
TTGCAGTTTTGTTTTCGAGATGGTTGCCCTGAAAAAGAAAGAAATAAAGAAAATGTAGTAATGCTCATGTTAAACTTGAAGACTTCACAAAAACCTGACATGGTGGTTTTCTTCTTGAAAATTAAATTTCATATTCTGCATCAAAAACAGAAATTTTTAGTAAAGCTTCACAGTACCAAAGAGGAAAACCTTATTAATCAATTCTGTCATTAAAATGACACTTTATGGTCTACAGGCTAGAAATTATAACAAGATCAGTGATATGCTCAGAGAAAAACAAATATTTACTTTGCGACAGTATAATCACCAGATGACACTGTCAACATTACTATATGACTTCCCACCTACTCAGCCTTTAAGTTAAAGCTATGAATTACCGTTATTTGCAATGTCAAGATTAGACAAATTTTGAATTCAGTTCACTGGTTTCATCTAGCAATCTGTGTTCTCGTGTCTTAAGTCTGTCAGTTAATGAACAGAATTGCTTTTTCTTAGTTAGAACTGGCTGTTCTTTTGAATTAAATGAATGAATAGCAAACAAAAAGGATACTCACATTTGTTTACTGCCACTAAGGACCACTAATGGAGACTGTGTTTCTTTCTGTTTCTGTTGCAAGAGGCTACGTGGTCCAAGTGAGTGTCTGTTGAGCTCATCTGTTTCATCGACTGGAAACAAAAAATATTTGACACTTCAGATGGGGCACATTCTGTTTGCCACTAAACATTCTGAACTGTTTGCAGCACCTGTCACTGATTATCCTAACAACTGGCCAAATTTTAAGTTAGTCTGCCGCTTGAAGTCATCAGTTTCTCCCAATTTCCAACCCATGGTCTGTGTCCATGTCTGCTAGCCTAAGGACAACTGAACAAATATGTCGTGTGTTTTTATGAGCAGGCTCCAGCTTACATGCCACAAAGTTGCTGTATTCGCCTCTGTCCCAGGGCCGAAGCTACTGTGTTTCTTTGTAGTCGGTGAAAATGAACACACAAAAAGTGTGGATGGATATCTATCTGCTATATGGAATCGTGGAATTTTAATATAACCACAATTTACTTCCTTATGGAGCACCATTTAGAAATAGCATCAGATGGGTTCACAGTCTCACGTGCAGCAGGTCCTTCTATGAAACTTTCTAAGTTATTCACTACATGTTTCCACCTATGAGGTCATCATCAGATGTTTTAAAATTATAATTGAAGAAACTGCTGTGCTTCCATATTGTGGTTGTAGGGCGTTACTGTGCAGTGCAAGAGGGACACGAAGCATAACACAACAGGCAGAACAACCCATCGCTTCGTACATACACGCACAGCAACAACCGACAACAATATGGAAGCACAGCAGTTTCTTCATTTATAATTTTAAAACACCTGATGATGACCTCATAGGTGGAAACATGTAGTGAATAACTTTTAGAAAGTTTCATAGAAGGATGTCCTGCACATGAGACTGTGAAACAGTTTGATACAAAATGAAGTGCAGCAGAGTGCTACAATGTAATATTATTTAGAAATAACAGCTCATGACCAGATCTGGACCAATACTCACTCCTTCCTGTTCATTCTTCTTCATCCGTTTCTCCACTTCATTTTTCCCAGGTCTCTTTCCATGAAATTCATGAGACAGGTATCTGAAATTAGACACAGACAACATTAAAGTCACAGTATTTTAGGATCTTACAGAATATGGCCATGTTTCCAAGTAACACGTAAAATCCTTTCATCCTGAAGTTTCAGCCAGAAAAAAAGGGTGATCCGTTTATAGTTCAATCTGTTATTTTGTGAAATAATAAAAATATGTAACATTCCGTTTTCCAACACAACTTACTCATACAGCCAATAACCAGAAATGGGCATGCTACAGCACATTAAAGTCGTAGGGACTGAAATGATTAATGCAAAATATTTTAATTAAAGTACAATGGGACAGTAATAATTTTGAGGCATGTTTCTTCCCAATTCATACAACCTATCTGCAAAATGAACCATTCTGCCACATTCTATGCCTACACAACAAAGTATTTACACACTCAAATGTTGGCTAGTTACAAACTGTCACATACAGAATGGGAGAAAAGAAGTCAAACCAACAAGTATATGTCAAAATGTTCTACTGAAAGCA
>NW_019727444.1:0-1580 GCF_002891405.2 Cryptotermes secundus
TTAATTTTTGTGTATTTCTATGTACTCGTGCTAACTTTGTAATTTTCCACTGTGCTGTTAAGTTTGCACATAAATAAACAAGAATTTAATTGAATTATTATTAGTTCGTGCGCTCGAGCTGAACGGACGTGCCTTGGTTGTGCTCCCGCCCGCTTGATTGCCTAGTGTCTCTGTGTGTACAGGCCTACCGCTGCTTAGGTATGGCCAGCAAGGAATACTGTCGGCTCTGCGATAAGCCGTTTTACGGTAAGCAAAAATCTATTCGTTGTGGCGTGTGCGATTCACGCTTTCATTGTAATTGTGTTCCTAATTGTTCACCGGAGCCTAGTGTGAGTGCAACTACTGGTAAGTCTTCTTACAAGTGCGCCAATTGTATTAAACTAACGGGGGATGCTGCAAACGATCATTCCTTCTGCAATAGTAACCAGAAGGATGCAATTACTACGATTACTACAGATCTACTGTGTTCTGCTTCGTGTATAGGGGATAAAGATTCCCTCAGCGTGCAGCTGGAAACACTTCGCACCAATGGCATCTGTACCATGGAAATGGTGCAGTCTATAGTTGTGATGCTGTCGAATCTCAGCAGTGAAGTTAAGCAGACTGATATATTGGGTTTTTGGACTTTATCCATCGTCCTGGTTTTTAAGATAACAAATAAAAGCAGCTTAGAATCAACAACGAAGCCATGAAGATGCAACTGCGTGAACTTGAACAGGCGCCCTCACATGTGCAACCAACACGGCGTGAGGCTGGTACATCTACTTCAATTGCAGCAAAATCATACAGGGATGTTGTGTGTGCAGTAAATGGAAACCCTAGTGTCGCCAAGGTCGCAGCTCCTGGTATGAATTCACTACCTGAGCCATCCGTAGTGACCGGTGAAAACCCTTCCGGTGGTGATTTTGTAACGGTAGTTAAGAAGAAGCGAGTTGCCCGATCTCCTGTTTGCACTGTGAACACTGTTGCCAATACCTCCAAGAAGCCACGTGTTGCCATGATCGGGGTTAGAAGCTCTTCTCCTCTCTCTGTTGTGCAGAAGAGGGTCCGCATGAAGCCCCTTTTTGTCTCTAGGTTTTCCCCAGATGTAACATCATCTGATGTTGAGGCATCTTTAAAGGATCAATTGCAGCTTGCTTCCCTTGCTTGCACCAGGCTAAAAACTAAATATAACTCATATGCATCATTTCATGTCTCTGTTGCAGAGGATGATTTTCATCTCATTAATAATACCGGAGTCTGGCCTAACGGCTGTTTAATCGCTCCTTTTTATGGGCGATTAAGCCCTGAACAAATTTATAGTGTTGAAGAATCAGAGATTTCTCGGCCTTGCTCCCCTGGTGCAGGTAATGATCGCCCCCTTACTCCTCCCCCCATGGGTCCTGTTGGCGATTCAGAAAATACGGTAAACGTTGTTGCCCAGGGGGAGGGCGCTTCTGTACATAGTTAATGGTTAGCAAGCCTGATAACAACACAGGTTGTTTTGCCAGGTCTCCCAAATATCCTGGAAAATGTTTTGACATATATTACCAAAATGTCAGAGGTCTTAGGACTAAACAAGTCGAACTTTATGACAATAT
>NW_019727444.1:4271-41839 GCF_002891405.2 Cryptotermes secundus
TATTTGTTTGTTTACTTTTACTTTTATTCATTATTATTTCTTCCAAGTACTTACCTGTAATTTGTATTTGACTTTTAATAAGTTTGTCTATAATGTAATTCATTCATCTGCACTGTGCTGTGTCTGTAATTGGCCTTGCGGCTGTTGACTCGGCACATTAATAATAAAGAATTGAATTGAATTATTATTATTATTTGAGGGGGTGGGTTTCCCCATGCACTTAGACCAGTTATTGGTCCACTGTGCGTCCCCCTTTAGTTTCTACTGTCGCCATACCCTACCGGTACTGGTGTGTGCTATCAGCCCCATTCAGCCAACGAGGTTGGCCTTCGGTACCTGATATTTCCCCCCATCTACCAGAGGCATTGGAAACTACTTGGGTGGGAAATTGTTGCCTAATTTTGCTCAGAGGTCTCCCAGAGACATGAGGATCTTTTATGCGCAGTAAATCTACGACATGGGACCCACGGCTTGAAGTCCCTCCCGGAGGACTTGTTCCCTAAATTTTTCCGCCCTTAAAAATTCGACGACCTCCGCCGCATATTTGAACCCGCGTACTACGAGTCATGAGGTGGGAACGTTACCCCTAGACTACGGAGGCCGCATATATTTTGATGATGATAATCATGATTGTGGTGCTGTGGTAGACGACAATTGTGATGATGGGTCGCATGGATGAGAACTGTATATTCTTGGAAATCCTGGACACCATATTTCTTCTTGCATGAAGATCAGAGTAGAGTATGCTGGATGCAACTGTAAACATCACCTCAGATTCTATGCAGCAGCAACTAAGAAAACCCACTGCAGAAATCTCCATTGCAGGTCTTACATGATACTGTAGAACGTAGACTACATAATAACTCTGTTGCTAGGCAACAGATTCCAAATACGCACTAGTGGACTAGTTAGTTAGTTAGTTAGTTATTGGAGAGGGTGCGTTTCCCCATGCACTTAGACCAGTATTGGTCCATTGTTCTTCCCTCTATGATATTCTACCAGTTTCTATACCCTACCGATAATGGTGCGTACCATCAGTCCAGACCGAGCCAGCGAGTTCTTAACTGGCTTGGCGGTATCTATAATGGTTCCCCCATCTATCAGAGGCCTTAGAGACTGCTGTTGGGCGGCAAACGTCCTTCAATTTGGCTCAGTGATCTCCTTTGGAGATATGAGGTTCTTTTACGTGCCGTAAAGCTACGACACGGGACCCACGGCTTAAAGTCCCTCCCGGAGGAGTTGTTCCCTGAATTTTTCCGCCCTTAAAAATTCGACGACCTCCGCCGAGTATTTGAACCCGCGTACCACNCTAGTGGACTAACTGGGAACCAGTGTTCTCTACACGATCCATGAGACAGCTGCCTGACACAACAATTAGAAGAGTTGTTGGGAGAAGTGTATTCTATGAAGTCCGTGCCAAGATGTTATAAGGACAAGTCTAGAGTTTAGTTAGTTGCGAGACAGTTTCCAGTCAGTAGGAATGTGAGCAAGGAAGCAGAGGACACTGGTGAGATCTGTTACAAGGCAATGACTGGAGAAGACGCAACAGACAAAGGTCTATTACATGCTGTAGTGAGGTACAGAGTGCATGAATTAGTGATACTGCTATACAAGGAGTTTTTTTATTGCTAGTGGGGTGGGACTAAGTCCCTTGCACTGCAGCCACTTCTGGCCTGTTGTACCAGCCCCAGATGATAGGTGAGGGTGATTGTGGAGCAACTGTTGGAATGATGATTGGCAGGGAAACCGAAGTACTCAGAGAAAACCTGCCCCAGTGCCACTTTGTCCACCACAAATCCCACTTGACCAGACCCGGGCCACCATGGAGGAAAGCCAGCGACTGACCACTTGAGCTATGGTGCGGCCATTATACACAAGGAGTTAGTTGTAGTAACAATCTGTAAGGGTTCACTAAATCCACTTACCAGCCCAAACTCCATCTATGTATCGTCACTCAAACACGTGACAATATCAAGCTTGAAAGTTTTAAGAATAAAAGCAAGTACGAGTGTGTGTGTGTATATTGTTCAACATGTCAAGTCTACCCTTGGTTACTACCAAGAATAGCTTACTTGAAAGAACTTTTTTATGCCATCTAATACAATTAAATTAAATTTGTTCCACATGTGTGTTACATGTTCAAGCATCACTCATTATGCTTCCCAAATAAACTGTATGCAAACTTATTTTAGTGACGGTGTACAGTCTTATAAATAATGGCAACCTAATCAAATGTCTCCTTTCCTTTCACAGATAATTAATTTATCAATTTTAAAGGAATATATTTTCTCTGGTTATATGCTTCTGTCCTGTGAGACTAATAAAGGAAACTGGCATTTCACAAGGAGGTGTACCTGGACATAAAATAATTGAGGCCCAACCTGGGGTATTTATATATTTGACCTGTCAGTGTCTGAGAAACAAGAGGAATATCATTCAGATCAAATGCCGAAGGTTGAAACAAATGTACATATTAAATTCCACAATGTAATATAGTATTTCCTCAAAAAATGTGATGCCACAAAAACTTACCTTGTCCTCTTCTTCCAACTCCTTCTTCAAGATGTCATGCTTCTGTGGCTCCAAAAGAATGTGGGTGCCATCTTCCACTTCAGAGTCAGTCTCACTCTCCTTAGAATCTTCACTCTCTGTGTAAGAGCTCGCCATGGTGATAATTATCCTATGACAAAAGATATAAATATGACTTATCTAACAATACAGATTCAGTCTAAAATGGAACCTAAAAATTACATGGTAAATATGAAACATGCAGCCTGCGAAGGATTAAACCCAATATCTATTGCTATTCATACAAGAAAATTATTTGGAAATTAGAAATGAAACACACATCTCACTCTCTCATTCATGCAGCTGAGCCCTTCTTGAGAAGCCGCCAATTGTGCAGCTACTCAAGAACTTCCCAGCATTTTATGGAACCCGAAGATTCATTACCGTCTTCACAAGAGCCTTCCACTGGTCCCTGTCCTCGGTCAGATCAATCCAATCCATAACATCCCATCCTCTCTCTTAGACCCATCTTAATACTGTCCACCCACCTATGTCTTGGTATTCCCAGTGGTCTCTTTCCTTTTGACTTTCCACCAATATCCTATATGCATTCCTTTTCTCCCCCGTTCATGCTACATGCCCTGCCCACCTCATCCTCCTTGACTTGATCATTCTAATTATACTTGGAGAAGAGTACAAGTTATGAAGCTCCTCATTATGCAGTTTTCTCCAGCCTCCTGTCACTTCATCTCTCTTCGGTCCAAATATTCTCCTCAACACCCTGTTTTCAAACACCCTCAGTCTGTGTTCCTCCCTTAATGTCAGAGACCAAATTTCACATTCATGCAGAGCCACTGGCAAAATTATAGTTTTGTATATTCTAATTTTTATGTTTTTGGACAGCAGATGAGACAACAAAAGGTTCAGGACTGAATGATAGCAAGCATTACTTGAGTTTAATCTCCTCTTAATTTCCTCTTGAATCAGGTTTTGATTTGTTATCGTTGTTCCCAAATATCTGAACTGTGCCACATTTTCAAAACATTACCTTTCTTTGTGTCATGATTTTGTTCTGCATTCAATGAAACACATCTATTAACATTAATCTCATGTTTCATCGTGGTTGTCATTGAATTTTTTATATGAAAACTGTCACAAGAAGATGCACATTAATGTACAATAAATGGTCATGTTATTTCCAAGCTGACTGGCCCTCATGCAATAGCATAGTTGGTTCAGGCACTACGCTACAAACCAGAAGGTTGTCGGAGCAAATCCTGTTGTGGCGGATATTTTCAATTTCTCTAATCCTTCCAGCTGAACTATGGCCCTAGAGTCGACTCAGCCTCCAACAGAAATAAGTACCAGGAATATTCCTGGGGCTAAAGGGTGGACGGCGGGTAAGGCTGACAACCTCACCTCTGTGGGCTGATTGTCTATAAATTGTGGGAGCCTCAACCTCTCACAGCCCTGTGCCTCCACAGCCTGTTACTGGGATACCTTTACTTTACTTTACTTCACTTCACTTCAGAATTGTATTTATGAGATACCTGGTTTGAGTCTTGACCACACCAATGCCTGATCTGAATGATATTCTAGGTTTCATTCACTCATTAGAAGGGAATGTTGAGAAATTACATTAAAATTGGTCATCAGTACTTCAATTTACTTCTAACTGACCATGTCCTTATGATGCGCATTACAGTTCACAACTCAATTAACTGGTATACACTATTTTACCCTTAAGATTATTACCCTGTGATATGTAAATATGCAGTAGGAAAAGTGTCTCTTTCATAACGTGGAAATAATTGATGTGATTTGGAACAGAATTTCACTCTTCAAACTACTGTCAGTGTTGCAATAATTTCAAAAGAACCTGCACAATTCAAACTACTGCCACAGTTTCAATAATTACAACAACAAAAAAGGCACCTAAGTGTCATGGATAAGAATCTCATTGTAATATTGCAGAAAGTGGTTACAAGCCGTTTCTGTAAATACCACTCAACATTTGTTTAAATATGTTATGTAACACCATGAAGCACTTCAAAATAGCTAGTCTCTGAATAAATATTTAAACTCAGGGTCAACTATATAGGCAGCAGGAAGTACTATAATGCAATAGTTGCGTCAGGGGTTTTAGAGTTTTGGTATCCTCAGAATTGTTAGAGAAGGTTTGGAATCAGATAAATAGAAGCAAAATTCTGAGAACTCAACTTCCATGTTTTGAGCCCAAAATTCATGCTCTTATACAAAAACAGAAGCTTGAAAAATGTTTTCACACAAACAGAACCATATATAACATGACACGATTAACTCTTTATTCCCAATTGTATTTCAAAGATTTAAGTGTATAATGCCTTCCTACTCTCATATCCTGATGGCATGTACAAGTATCTGTTCATAATATTATTCATTCTAACCACTAGATGGTAGGAGCACGAGTTGTGTTATACTTCATCCCTCTCATAAAATAAAGGCAAAACGTCCCCTAATACGAGTATTTGGTAGGCTTCCCACAACACAAGTCAGATAGAAATATAGTTAAACTATTTACTTATAATCCCTTACAAATTATATATAAAGATTGGCTTTATATATGGGTAGATGGGTTCCGATATGGCCTATTTTCCAAGAAAGTGTCAGGTTTATTCTAGAAGCAGACATCAAGAGGAGATTGCCATGCCTGAAACTTTCTTTCCCGATGCAGACTTTCGTAACACGATATACCGTAAACTGTCCTCACTTTATAGCGCTCCCACCAAATTTGAGTTGCCTGCGGTTACAGAATTCACGCTATCGTTGGCCATGTTCATGATATCTACGATTCAACTTCCGGTTAATTTTATTTTCGCAACATCAACAAAGTCAAACGCAACGTCTTATCGCGAGTACAAACGAACGAACCCATTCTTAACGCCGGAGAAAGTATACACACCCGTACACACCTATCTGTCTTGGTGCGCACAGCCCAGTTGACTATAAACTGCCTCTTAAGGCTCTTAAGGGCCTGGAAAATAAACATTCACCACAATATTCCATCCTTCCATAAAAAAAAATTATTTCGCCGTTTGCATCCACACTTTAAGCCAAAATTCCTTAATATTTTTCACACAGAAAACTGTGTTATAGAAACTCAGGTTTCATTGACATATATTCAGCCAGCTCAGAAATACGACGCCTTATCTAAAAGTAGTAAGACTGGACCTATCCCATCCGATATGAACACACTTGTTCCACCCGCTCGAAGAGGTTCTCAAACTCAATTTTTGGATTCACTGCTGCTGCTGTTGGAACATGTTTGTTTGGTTCAGTTTATGAAATATAAAACAAAATGTTCCGGGAAGAACTAATCGCCTACTTTCTTTCAATGTGATCTTGAGTATCAGTTACAAGTAGAAAGAAAACTTAGTACGTACGCGTATTGATGGCAATAAAACAACAGTTTAGGAGGCTGTTGTGTTGGTATTACTGACGGGAATGATTTATGAAATATGCCGTTGCTATTGCCTTAAGATGGTATGACGTACATTTCGAGTCGCTTCAAGTTTCACAAAGATTTGTTCAGGCATTCAAATGCTATTAGGGAGCTACATATACAGGCACACGGACATCACAGTGATCTCATACGCCTACTTTTATTTTGTCAAAACGATAAAAGTAGGCTAGAAAACATAGGGAACAAAACCGGGTGAGAACTGAGGCGTGTTCGCTTGTGAAATATTGTGCATAGCTACAAATTTCCGCATAACCTAGAACGGTTATGTGTACTACGATTTTGAATGTTCAATTCAGACCTGATTTCCACTTTTGCATGCATTAACAACGCACTGCAGCAAAGAAACTTTGCAACACTTTCACAACAGATGTAGGCAGTTTTATCTGACGGACACCACTTGTACAAACTCTTTCACACTAAATATTGTGGAACCTCCTGGTTACGGGGCAAAACTACTTCCATAAATGGTTGTGGTGTTTCATTCGCCCTGTGCACTCCTGAAGTATTTTAATTGGAGAATACTGAAAGGCACTATGTGAAAACATGATAAACTGGTACACGATACTTCAAGTTGTGAACAGGTACAAAATTTGCGAAAGTTATTGTGACATGACGCTTCAAAGGCGGTATAGTAGAACCAGACGGGAAGTTCGTTGCTAGGCTATGACCGGTAAACACGTTACCGCACCAACGAACATGCACGCAACAGCAATAGGGGGGAATGCTGGAGGCGATGTTTTCTGTGGTCCGTGCCGAAGTTATATTAAGACCAAAGTTTCTAAGCCAAGCAAGGAGTACGTGAAGACACAGCAGACCGGGAACACTTGGAGCGCCCTTTAGTTATTTTCGGAGTGTGCAGAACGGTGGAAGTGTTATAATTATTTGTGCGATACAGGAAGTTTGTTAAATTGGAATAGAAATGCCTACATTCGCTTCTCCCTCCGTCGAATTAAGTTCATATCGAGACAGACGTTTTAAAGGTTCCGCTGGAGAACTACAAAGACTTCTTCGAACGTCCTCTACTCTGTATGTTGGCAACCTTTCCTTCTATACCACAGAAGAACAAATATACGAACTGTTTTCAAAATGTGGAGATTTTAAAAACGTAATTATGGGATTGGATAAAATCGAAAAGACCCCATGTGGATTTTGCTTTGTTGAGTACCACAGCCGATCAGATGCAGAAAATGCAATGCGGTATATCAACGGCACAAGGCTCCATGACCGTATTATTAGAACAGATTGGGATGCTGGCTTTGTCGAAGGGCGGCAATATGGAAGAGGAAAGACAGGTGGACAAGTAAGAGACGAATATAGAACATACTTTGATGAAGGTCGGCCAAGAAGAGATGAAAGATACCAAAGATGATGTGAAAGCAGTAGAGAGTGCTGGCCAAGATGGACACTGTCACAGGCGCCGCCTAGGGAAGGATGAAGGACACGATAAAAGAAAGGCCAATAAGAGACTAAAGCATCCAAAGGGGCCACGGTAATTGTGCGCCGGACTTTCTTAACTATTTGTAATTAAGAGTAATAAGCGTTCAATAAATTAAGTATTCACTCCATATCGTGTGTCTAGTCACTAAAGCTTGACAGAATACTAACACAATGACTACTTATCTGGACATTACACGTCGACCTACTGTTTCGGAGACGGGACTCTGACTCCATCTTCAGGTAAAAAGCATACTCTGTCGATTGGGCCCAAGAGAGCAAGCTGTTTACACCAAGACAGAGTCGGAGCCGTCTCCGAAACGTCGTTTTAAATGAAAACTAGGGTGATAATGCCAATGAAATCAATCACTGTATCTTATATTGTGATTTTCTGACATTGTGTTGCTTCGTACCTGTGGAACTATACTGAATCACAACCAAGAAAACCATAGTCTAAATTCTCACCGCAATAAAAACCTCAAATCTGACCTAGGCACACAACAGTGCGCCTTTCCGGCAATAAACAATAAACGCTCGTCCTACTGTTTATGATCGTTATGACGAATCTAGTTTGAGAATTCCGAGACACGAATTTTGAAGTGTTTATCTATCTGCAATTAATGAAATTTCAACAATGATGAAAGTTATAAATGTTGTCACATTCTTTCCGGAGTTTATCTACTCATGTACATGGGATGACTGTCTCATTATCGCTGCGATCTACGACAATGCAAAGCTTTTACAACGGTATACACAAGAACTGTCTGTATGAAGCTTCTCTGCGAGTAACGAAGGACTAGATCGACTTTTCGATCTCCCTGTATTAACTGGATATACAGTCCCAGATACATAGGTGACATGGTCGTTACATGAGGCGTAAATATTAGGATAAAAATAGCAACATTAGTTTCCTTTCTGATGTTTCGGGGGGCAGAATCCGTTACATAACGATTCATGTCGTACTACTTCAGAGCAATATTATTGATGAGTTTAATGTTCACAGGAATGTCTATGTACTACGCAAGAAAGTTACGAGGCACGTAGAAATGTTACACTGGGACTGAGTCGTAAGTTTTGTATACATTACTATGACCAGATTAAACAAGAATTTATGGGAAGTTATGATCGGCTACTTTCTTTTGATGCGAATCGAACCGTCGAGAAAACGAAAAAGTAGAGGGCGTACACAGACAGCAACGTGATCTCACAAGCCTCCTAACAAAAATTGGAAAGGAGAGGAATACAGAGACAGAAAAGGTTATCTCATAGGCCTCTTTCAAAATAATGGAAGTAGACTTCAAGGAGGATGAGGTGGGCATGGCATGTAGCACGAATGAAGAAGAGGAATGCATATAGGATATTGGTTGGAAAGCCAGAAGGAAAGAGACCACTGGGAAGACCAAGGCGTAGGTGGGTGGCCAATATTAAAATGGATCTTAGAGAGATAGGATGGGATGGTATGGGTTGGATTGATCTGGCTCACGATAGGGACCAATGGTTCGTCTTGGTTCTTATGAACAATGTAATGAACCTTCGGGTTCCATAAAATTCTGGGAAATTCTTGAGTAGTTGCAGATTTGGCTTCTCCTCAAGAAGGGCTCAGCTCTGCAAGTAAGTAAGTAAGTAAGTAGGTAAGTAAGTAAGAGGAAGTAGACTATCGAGTGAGGAGGGCACTTATAAGGTCATCATCGTGTGTTTTAAAATTAGAAATTATAAATGAGGAAACTGTTGTGCTTCTGTATCATGGTATTTGGTCATTACAATGCGATCCCTTCTATACACATGTATATTTCCAACTTGTGTAAATATTTTCTAACAGAATTTTGTATGTGTGTTAGGATAGCTTTGGTTACTTGTTATGGTCTTACTCAAACTTGCAGGTTGTTCTGCCTGTTGTGCTATGCTTCGCATCCCTCTTGCTAATGTTTGCGAGCTGGATTGGTTCTTTTTTTTTTATAGTATTTATGTGACACTATCTGGAAGCACAGTAGTTTCCTCATTTATAATTTATAATTTTAAAACACCTGATGATGACCTTATAGGTAAAAAATGTAGTGAATAACTTTTAGTAAGTTAGAATCTATATCACATGTAAAACTTTTAAAGCGAATAACTTTCAGCAAGTTTGATTCAATGACGTGCTGCATGTGAGACTGCAAAAACATTTGATACTAAATGAAGTACAGCAATATTTATTATTATTTGTTATTGCTAGTGTGGTGGGACTAAGTCCCTTGTACTGTGTCCACTTGTGGCCTATTGTACCAGCCCTAGATGACAGGTGAGTGATTGTGGAGAAATTGGTGGCATGAAGATTGGCAGGGGAAACTGAAGTACTTGGATAAAATCCACCCCAGCGCCACTTTGTCCACCACAAATCCCACTTGACCAGACCCGGGATCGAACCGGGGCCGCCGCGGTGAGAAGCCAGTGACTAACCGCTTGAGCTATGGCGCAGCCTTAGTACAGCAGGATGCTGCAATATAATATTATGAGAAGTGGTATCTAATATTTTTATTAGACAATTTTCCTTATTTTGCAAAAATACAAGGAGGCTTATGAGATCACCCTGCTGTCTGTCTGTGCTCCCCATTAACAACCTTTAAATGCAATGTGACATAACACCTGAAAGCGTGAATAGTGGTGCCGGAAGAGACGGTCATTGCTAGGTAATGGCTCGGTAAACACGTTTCCATAGCAACGAATACACATGTCAACAATAGGAGATGTGTTTGATGGTACATTTTCTACACAGTCAGTGTCATATCAGATACTCAATATGTCATGAAAGGAAAGTATGCCATTAGTTCTTCCCAAGAACTTCTTGTATGTTTTTACATGGCACTCAGCAGCCATACATTTGCAGCTGATGCTGAAGGACTAGGTTCCTTTCCTTGGGTAGATTTTTGTACTTCTGGGATGCATGAATTTTTTGCAGTAATCTGAAGTTGTTACTTAAATTTCCTAAATACAACAGAAATGTGCTGGTAAAAGGGATTAGCTACTTCAGCGAATTGTTCAATGCTATAATAATCTTCAAAATCTGTCAAATGTGATATTAGCTTTGAGGTGCGAATATTTTCATCTTGTTTACTGAAAGTTCTTCAGCTTCTTCACAACAAGTAAAATTGTCAGTTTCTTTTTCTAGCATATGTTCCTTATTTTGAAAAAATAAAAGTAGGCTTATGGTATCACCTTACTCTGTGTGTGTGCATGTGTGACATCACCCCCCGCCCCCAAACTGGAATCCTCCTGAGATCCATAAACTCATAATTCTGCTCTTATTATTATTATTATTATGGCTCTACAGCCCTTTTGCTGGGCCTTGGCTACTTTTACCAGTTTCTTGATCCTATACACAGTTGGTAAGACTCCTTGCATGGGGGATCAGTCCGTTGCAAGACCTCTACCTACACACAGAATTAACGCACACAATACAGACATATTATTTTCGTTATTTGAACCCACAAACCCAGTGATCACGCGAGCCAAGATGGTTCATGCCTCAGACCTCAGAGCCAGTGTGATCAGCCATTAATTCGCCTTGGAATAAGGAAGACTTGCGTGATCAGTAGGAGGAGTCTATTATTGTACCAGTTCACAAGAAGGGCAATTAAACTGAGGCATATCACTTTTATCTTCATATAAATTTTTACCCAATATCCTTATCTCAAGGTTTAGCCAATAAGAAGAAGAAATTATCTGGGATCATCAGATTGGGTTTGGTATCATAGTTTAACTACTAATCTGCTTTTTGCATTCGGTAGATAGTGGAGAAACAGTGGGGGCACAATGAAACAGTATATTAGATATTCATAGACTGCGTTAAGAAGTATTGTACAGTGCTCTTATTTAGTCTTTGGTATCTATGGAACTAGTTAGGTTCAAATGAAACGTACACTAAAGTCTGTATAAGTAAAACTTTATCTGATACTTATCCTATTCAAAATGGTCTAAAACAAGGAAATGGGTTATCGTCGTTACTTTTCAACCTTGCTTCATCATATACTATTAGGAAGGTCCTGGAAAATAGATGGGACTGAAATTAAATGGGACACACCAGCTACTAGTCTATGCTGATGTAAATATAGTGGGATATTACATAAATACGAGTACCATCAATAAAAACCTAGACTCTGTACCTGACACCAGTAAGAAGGTTGGCCTACAAGTAAACCCAGAGAAAACTAAGTACATGTTCGTGGCTAATCACAAGATTGCTGGGCAAAATCATAATAAAAACATAGCTACCATATACTCTGAAAATGTGGCAAATTTCAAATATTTGGAAACGACATATCAATATTTTTTCACGAGTACATTAAAAGCTGATTGAATTTGCATAACGCATGCTACCATTCAGATCAGAACCTTCAGCCCTCTCAGCTGTCTAAAACTGTAAAAATTATAACATATAAAATTTGAATTTTGCTTGTGGTTCTGTATGGGCATGAAATTCAGTCTCTGACCTTAAGGGAAGTACATACACTGAGGCGCTTATATAACAGAGTGCTGAAAAAATATTTGGACCCAATAGGGGTGATACAATAGGAAATAAGATATATAAAGTATGGAATGTACCATCTACACACACAAATATATATATATATATATATCTTATTTACAACACACAACAGGATGCACAATATTAAAATACAATCGGAGGTTGGAGTAAACTGTATAATGAGAAGTTTCATTAACTTGTACTACCCTCATTGTATGCTCTTGGACAACTTATTAGAGTTTTACGCTTTGTGTCCTGTTGTTCATATAGATCAGGGGTTTTTATGCCATCACAAAACACGTCATATAAAATATGCGATTGCATTGTATATAACAATATATCAATCAGTTTATTATGTATATTAAACACTACATATTTCATTCGGGGTTAGAGCGGTAGCGTACTTGGGTGTGGTGCGATGCTACGAGGCGGAAGGTCGCGGGTTCGAGTCTCGATGAGGTGCATTTTTCATTTTACCTAATCGTACACTATGGTCCTGGGGTAGACCCTGCCCACCCAGCCTCGAACAGAAACGAGTACAGGAATTACAATCTTCCTTGGCGTAAAGGGTAGCTGGCGTGTAAGATTAAGAACGTTACTGCCATCTGTGAGCCGACTGTCTAGAGAAAGTGTGGGGGTCTCGGTATCTCACAACCCTATGAGAATTCGCAGCCTGCTACAGGGATACCTTTACCTTGCTCGTTTAAGCCGTGGCTGACGACCCTCTGGTGTCTACATATGTAATCAATATTTTGCGCAATATTGCTGAATACGTAATCAACGTTTAACTGCACGACCAAAATGGCTCTATTTTGTTTTCATAATCAGCAATATGCCCTATTAGTTATTATGTATGTACGTAGCCACCCGACGAACTAAACCTGTACTCTGATTGAACTGATATATTCACTTCAATTCTTTGTTATACACAACGGAATTAACGCGTTGTGCGATTGCATAAAAATCTACGTTTTTCTCAAATTGTTTAAATGCCTTTCGTGATGAAGATTAAACTCGCACAGTATAGTTAATATCACTCTAAATTATAATTATATTTTTTAATTCTAAACTTATATAAAATGGATGTAAATTGCAGAAAATTCTGAGACGAAAGCATCAGCATTTGTTTCGTGACCCCTTTAGTTTCATTCTGCGTGTGTAAGCTTAAAATCGTCAATAAGAAACATGAACGGATTAATATGTCGATTTATGCCATTCTTTCTGTCTAAAATTACTTATCCAGCCACTATTTACACAGCCTTTCTAAGCAACTACCGCAACTACTAACCTTATCCTCCTCGATGCGACCAAAAACCTGCAACGTGTACAACTGCAAAATTTTGGTGATAAAGCAGAAGTTATACCGTTGAATAGAAAAAGTACTTTTGCGCATGCGCATTAGTTTCTTTCTATTTTAAGTAGCAATTACGTCATGGTATTAGATACAGGTGGGGTAACCTACAATGCTGCAAACATACAACGAAATTCCCTTTTGAAAGTATTCGTGTCAACAGATAAAAACTAAACTACGCTTATCTCTTCTGTGAGGGTTACAACATTTCTGATGAGCCATCTACCGACCGGTTAGGAAAACTTGAGAGAATTACGTGCAATTACACATTATAGAAATAACAGGTAAGCCGGATATTAGGCCGCGCCATAGCTCAAGCGTATAGACGCTGGCTTCCCACCGCGGCGGCCCGGGATCGACCCCGAGTCTTGTCAAATGGGATTTGTGGTGGACAAAGTGGAGCTGGGGCAGGTTTTCTCCGAGTACTTCGGTTTCCCCTGCCAATCTTCATTCCACCAATTGCTCCATCATCATAATCACCCGGGACAGATACAATAGGCCAGAAGTGGCCGCAGTACAAGGGACTTAGTCCCACACCACTAGCAATAAAAAAAAACGTATATTATTCAGTAATGAAACAATAAAATTACGTAAGCATTGAGAAAGAAAAGCGGACTTTTATGAGCTAATTAAGTTAATCTGTATGAAACTGGTTGACTATATGCTGGTCCTTAAATGATACTTGATCTTGGCCAATTAGACCATTAGCTAGGTTGTTTGGGATTACTCTGGATGTTCCTGCTGAAAAAAAATGTAAAAAAAAAAGGGGTATAGGGTACTTTCTCCTAGGATATGAAGCTGTAACACCGCGTATTGTTGTAGATATCCACTGACGTTTCGGAGGAATGCACTGTCTCTATCATCGGGGCTGATATGTTAATCAAGTTGAAACCTGAAAAATTGAGGGAGCTAACAGCATATGAAAAGTAACACCTTCTCATATGTAACACCGTGTAGCTTAGTAGATGCTCACTGATGTTCCGGAGAAACAGACTTCCTCCATCGTCAGGGTCTACGAGTAGGTCAAGTGAGCAAATGAGGTACCAACAAGATGCAGGCGGCTAGTAGAGCTCTGACATATTCCTACTTCTTAGGTCTGACTGCCCTACAACAGCTGAATTTCTTTATTTTTTGTCAGATCTTTAAATAAGTCAAGCAACAAAAGCGAATTTTCCATTATAGCTTACATCTCCGTCGCTCTGCATTTTCTGTCGAGTGTTCAAGTTGGTTGTGTTGCTGTCACATCTGCGGTTACATGTGACCTCTCGTACCCTAAATAGATGTCCATATTATAAGTGTGCCCGGACATGACATGTGATTTATAAAGTTCTATCCCGAAACATGTGACCCTTGTATTTTTTATTTTTACATAATCCTCCCCTTGAGAATACATAAAACCATAATTTTGCCTGTGGCTCTGTATGGGTGTAAAACTTGGTCTCTGACATTAAGGGACGATCGTACACTGAGGGTATTTGAGAACAGGATTCTGAGGAGAATATTTTGGCGAAAGAAATGTGACGGGAGGTTGAAGAAAACTGCATAATGAGGAGCTTCATAATTTGTACTCTTCGCCAAGTATAATTAGAATGATCAAGTCAAGGTGGATGAGGTGAGCAGGGCATGTAGCACGAATGGGGAAGAAGCTGAATGTATATATGATATTGGTGGAAAAGCCAATAATAAAAAGTCCACTAGAAACACCAAGACGTAGGTAGGTGAATAATATTAAAATCGATCTTAAAGAGACAGAATATGGTGGAATGGATTGGATTAATCTGGCTCAACATAGGAACCTGTGGAGGGCTCTTGTGAACACGGTGATGAATCCTTGGGTTCCACAAAATGTTGGGAAGATCTTGAGTAGCTGCACGTTTGGCGACTTCTCAAGAAGGGCTCAGCTCCATGAAGTTAGTTAGTCAATAGATCACTATAGGTCGCGGTGCAATGGTTTTAAATATGCAATAAATACGTGTACAATTCATTTCCTCAAACACTGCATTTCAGAAATTTTATAGGCATTTAAAAGTTCAGGCCAGCAGCTGCTATACTGTGGGATCAAATGCCGTATCCTAGAGGTTAAAATCAGAACTCAAAATGTCATATCACTCAAATTTGGCAACCCTTGAAGAAAGATAATTCTCAGACTGAAGTTTCGTTCTTCTCGTGATATTTTAAACATCTCCAACCATTGTTTTACAACAGAGGAGTGTCACGTGTCATAAAAATTTAATGCAGTATTATATAATATAATTTCAATGTAATATTGGCAAACCTGCCATAACAGCGGCATATTTTCATCTCTGTATTTCTAATAGTGTTCGAAGTAGTAGCCCTAAGTCCATGTCGTTAAAGCTGGGTATAAATGAAGTTCCTACAGAATGGTGCGGCTGACCAGTTAGCTCCTTCTTTGTGTTTGGGTTCTAGGTTCGACTTAAGGCCCGGAGAGAATCTATTAATTTAAGGATTACCCGAGTCCATTCCGGTAAATTTGAGGGCATAATTGACTATACTATGCCACTGTGTCGTCCTTACGCGTCTTTTTCAATCCCTTGTTATCTGACAACTTTTGAGTCTCTGAGTCTCATTTTACGACCGAAGGTTAATCGGTTGTATGTCTTGGCATAAAGCACCCTTCTGGGGCTTCCGACCAGATTTTTATTACTGTTTGACAGTTACGGTCTTCCTTTTGTTGAGCGCCATCTCGGACGAGAGGACGGGTCTGTCTTTTGTATATGCTGCTGGTCCTTGCCAGCGCAGACCTTCGTATTATTCGACGCTATACAATTTAAACAATTGAAACAAAATTTCCCTTTGCCTAAAGGCAGGATATACATATATTGCATATGGAATGCCTCTAGCATTGTAGACAGATCTTGGCGCTAGAGAGAAGCAAGTGGCCCCTTTCATACAACGGTGAATAAGATCGAAATAAAACTGAATATTTGTTTTGTTAACGGTAGACATAATTCCTATATATGGGGAACCCCTAACCTAACTTAAACATAATGAAAAAAATATAATACCTTCAATTGCCGAGAATTAAATCGCTGTTCCCCAGGCTTTATTCGATCTCTTTACTGACCTGATAAATGATTTTTCACTTCCTTCGTAAATGCATGCTAATTTTGATTTTTCGTGCAGACTTTGCGTCATAATCGTATTTTTGCTCCTTACTGTCACAGCCACGTGGAATACCGTACACGCATTGCTTCGTGTGTTGGGCACCTCTAACAAGTCCAGTTTTCATCAGTGTCCCAAGAAGTTTTCGTTTATTTTTGAATATGGCTCTAACACTGAAGCAGTTTATAATGTGTCTGAATTTTTCGGATATCCCCTAACGTATGAGGAGCGGTGATAGAGCCGCCGGTATAGAGGCTGGCTAGGGGTAGGACGACAGTGAGGTCGTAATTTAAGTTCCGATGGGGTCAAAGATTTTCTCTTTCCACGTCGTCCAGCCCGGCTCTGGGGCCTAAACAGCCTCCTATCCACTGGGCAGCGGGAGATACTTTCCGGGTATGAAGCAGCTTGGGAATAAAGCTAACCACTCATCTCAAGCTAGTGCCGAAGTCAAGAAGAACGTGGATCTATACATCCACTCCCCCATACGTCTTTATGGCGTAATGTTTAATTAGTTAAGCAATGGGACAACTTTACCCCTAACATATGGGATAACCAACGTGCCATTATATAATCTATCTAAAGAAGCACGGTCGCTGTAACGCCGTGGTGCAGGGGGGGCGTGGAGTCATCCCGCCTCTGCCACCACTGTAATGCCGTGGTGCAGGGGGGGGGCGNTTGCTCTGTAAGGAGTTATCACCATCCTCCTAGCTCACCCTTAGCTAGGATTCTCCTAGTTCGGGGTTTCCTTCTGGGTAAAAGCTGCCCCATCTATCACATACCCGTTCAATTGTGGGCACCACTCCCTGGCATATGGTTATAGCTCCTTGACCACTCCTCCCGGAGTTTACAGGTAGCGACTTGATACTTTATTAATACACTTCATCATTATATCTTAAAGGGGCGTTCCTGTCGAGGCTACCATACTCTGCCTGTGTGGCAGGAGCCTATCCCTGTCTATTCTTATCTTCGTCTTCGGCTGCCACTGCTCCTGCGTCAGTTCGGCCCTCGCTCGGTCAGGATTATCGGGATTGGCGGCGGGGAAGTGGATTCTAGACATGAATTACACTCCCGGTACAGCCTATCCTATCTATTCTAGCTGTCTATTTACAATATTATATATATACACGATTTACATTATTTACATTTTACAAAGACTGTCCTTCCGTCTTGACTACATAGATTCTTTACCACGCTTTCTGTTTCTTCAAGTTCTCCCCATTCAGGGGTGGAGGCCTTGAGCCTCTCTCTCTCTCTCTCTATCGGACTTGCTAACGAGGACATGCAAGTCCCCCTCGAGAACATAGACATTTTCCCTGTACATTTTTGATTACACATGATATCTAATTCCCTATCTATCGTACGGTCTCTTCTACATAATCTACCCTTAGTTACATTTATATATCAACTTCCCGTTTACTATCTTTAACCTACATACTAACCATAACCCAACATATATCTGTAAAACCTTCTTGCCTAACGCCCATCCTAAGCGCTTACATCATTCTAGGATCCTACCCTCAGGGCTCACTGGTACACTGGAAATTGCACATTCAAATAGCTCACAACACTGTTATCACCAATACTATTAACCACAATATTATCTATCAGCATGGCTTATTATGCGTAAACAAACTTACGTGAAGTACAAAATGCCGATTCTCTACCTCCGCTGGTCATACCCATGTTGCCGAGAGCCTCCGGCTGACAACCGAATATTGTGTGATAGAACCTCTCAAGTCCCCGAAGTTCCCTAATTTATCGTTTTAATTCGCTGATTCGGCACTGACGACAGAGAGTAGGTGACTCCCCCTCAGTGCCCTCAATCCTCATAATAACCTCCTCATTGGCTCTCCTGGGTGGTTGTGGGCGGACCCCCTTGCGTCTTATTGCGGTGTCAGCAGTCTCTTGCGATTGAATCCAGGTTACGAGTGAGGTAAGCTACTGGCTTTGTGATTACATAGACCTGCTGAGTCTTTACATTCTTAACCTACTTGCCAGTCCTAGTGTTTACAATTTACGGCAATAGCTGCGAAACTCTTTTCGCAAGTCTCTAGCTTTTTGGGTAATAAACTACCCTCTTCAATCTCAAATTTGGGGCATAACAGTCGCTTCTCCCAGGCTTCATAACGGAATTAATGAATTTTGGTGGGTATTAATTAAGTATAACATCATGTTCCGGCTTCAAATACCAATAGAAAGTCCCAGGAGAATGACCAGTACCAGTGGCGGCTCGTAGCTAAAATTAGTGGGTGTGCTGCTCCAGAAAATTTGTAGCCTTTGTTTTAAAATTGTATAAAAGGAAACAAACATGTATAAAAAGAAAATTTATTCAGAAATTTGATAAAATCCTAAAAGAACAAAATCAAACATTTTTTACTTACTTTAACCTAAATTGTTACAGTTCAAGCTTAATATATTAATTTAAAAATGAAATCAATTCTTTTTAACCTTTATATTATACTCATCGATTGAAAGTCTCTATGCCTCACTAAGTTTCTCCTTAATACTTACGGTTCCTAAAAGTGACAGTGAAACTACATTATTAGCGTGTTTCTTTGACTTTTCATGCTTTTCAATTTTTTCTTTCGTTTTGTTTATATTTTTAAACCATCTTTTGTCCACGTTACATCACCCCCAAACAGCAAACATGGGAAGCAAAACAGTGCATTTTTTACTTCACAGCCGCAAAGCCAACTTTTCCGTTTGTACCATTCAGAATTAAAGCTACGACTATATTTCTTGTTCTTGCTTATGCCTGGCTGAGATATTAGAATATCAGGTGTTAAACGACCTCTTTCTCAACTGCAACTTTCTCATGGAGAGACAGTTGTGAAAACTTAAGCTGTTGAAGTTCACTTAGAGCCACAGAACTTATTTCTCGGGGATGCAAGGCCATGGTTAAAGTTTTCTGTTAAATAAAAGAACCGAAAAAAAAATGAATCAAATAGAATAGCTGGAAACAGGATAATAATCTAATTCTACAATTAACTCATATTTTTTATCGTTTAAACGCCGGACTTCGAAATAGTGGTAAGCTTGAGCTGGCCGGAGTTTATTTAAATGCCCGCTGCTGGTGCGCATTTATATGCCCGTTGCTACTCTGCGTTTAAATGTCCGTTCCTATGAGGCGCTTAATCACTTTTTAAGCGTTGTGTTCAAAATGCTGTATCTTGCTCAATTTTTATGATGAATGGATGGTATTAACTTTGTTTATATCAGCAAAGAACATAGTGTCGCATATTATAACGGAAGATTTGAAATTTTTAATACAAAGTGATATATTCTATTTTCAATTTTTTGTTTTAATTTTGATGCGTACTGCAAAAATGGTTTCCCAGTTCTTCACAGAGTTGTTCTGCATTATAAATTCATTTCTGTTTGTAACACTTGACGAATTTTAGCAGTCTCTGGTGTCATAAAACAGATGGAAGCAATAAAATCATTTGGTCTACTGCTAGCACTGCTTACACTCTTCGGATTTTCGAATCTTTTGACTGAGGGACAGAAGAATGAAAGCATGGCTATTCAAGAGAAAGCTAGAGGGGTCCCTTCTTCAGTGCTAAGACCTTCCGTTAGAGATGTAAAAGTTTATTGCCCCTTCTATTTGAATGAGCAGACAGCTGCACCGTGGCTAAGATACAGAGTGCGACCTGTTTTCTGTGCGTTCGTAGTGAAATCGAATACTGTAGCATAATTTCAGCCTATATATACATCAAGCAGGTAACAACAAAAAAGGTATGTACATCGAATTTTACNTACTTCGGCACTTAACGGTTAAGCACAACACACGCGGAGTAAAAAAAAAAAACCATCTTCCACCAGCGCGCCAGGGTCGGCACCGGTCGGCACTGTCGTTCCTGCAGTGCTCCCTCTTCCTTGCAGCCTCGCGTGTAGCTTCCTATGTGCGCATGCGCACAGTCAACGAACACCTCGCCGCTGGAACTGTGAAACTCACAGTTCCATACAAAGATTTGGCTACTGACATTAAGCTTAAGGATTATATATTGTATTGTACAAGTATAAAGAAAGAATTAAAGAAAAAAGGACTCATTATATAAATGTTATCGATAATATCAAGTGGAAATTGGGGGTGCTGCAGTTCCGCGGTGCCTATACGCGGGCCGGCCCTGACCAGTACATAAAAAACATTATTACAATGCAGGCTTGTAAATTCATTCCTACAGGCATCGTTCTTGTGAACTACCTGCATATTCACCACAAAAAAAAAGAATATTAATAAACCAAGCAATATTAATTCTTCAAATCAGAGCATAAATATAGTAATGAAAGTATATCCAGAACCAAAAAAAAAAAAATCATTCCCTGAAAAACCGACTTACAATGTTGAGAATTTCCATGGAGTATGGACTGTAGTTTCTAAATTAAACATAAAAGCTCTTGTTAGTACATAGTCTTTTACACGTCATGCTCCCAAAATAACGTAAATGTAAGAAATCACCGGTCACAGCACTACCATTGTACGATTTCTCCAATTTCACCAATAGATTCCAAACATAATCATCAACAAAGTGGTTCACTAACTGGACCACATGAATTTATATTAATAGTCAGTCATGTTCACAACAAGACTATTAACATTAATATAAAAAAACAACAAATTAATCGAAGCTTTATAATGAACCTTATGAATCTTAAATATGATTGTCATCATAATAAGATTAACATAAATTTAAAAAACGTAAAGTTTTGTCAGTGCTTAACTACGAGTACATAGTGAATATTGATGTTATTGCACTTCGGTGTTTCATGTTAAAGAAGATACTCAGAATATTTCAAGTCATTGAAATTAAATCGACGGGGAACCAACTTGGATTCGCCCAACAGGTTTAATGCAGCATGTATGCACAAAGTGTCGTCGAACTAGAGTTAAGAATTTCACGATTTATTCGTCATATTTTCCCCCTGTCTTGCTTATACTTTTGTTGAAGTTATTTCATGTTTTGTCACATTTATTTACAGTCTGCTGCACATATCAGTAAACGACACATAAAAGATAATCAAGTAGACAGGAGTTAATATTTGTAACTCCAGTGTCTCTTCTTTCTTTCGTAGGTTATATAATTGCATTTTCAGTACGAGACTACTTAGCGTCAGTAAAACAAGGTCACTGCCTGAAGTATTTCGAAAAATCTGAAGATTTAATCCGGCCCCAGAAAAAAAGAAAAAAGATAGACTCACGAAGGTAATTTTCTAGAACTTTTTTCTACCTGTAAATGTAGAATTCCAAATCGCGTGTAAGACTGAGTGGGTTATTGTTAGAACGGCGGTAATTCTGTTGATAAATTCAGAAATGACTTTCGTTTGTGGTTGTGTCCCCATACGTGTATTTAAATCTAAACGCTTTTCTTTCAAATACATTTTGTTGGGAAAATGCGACGAGTTAACAGATGCAGATGGCTCTGGTTTCGCAGATTATCTATATTCATTTGCCTGAGGCTCCGGAGGAAAAAAAACAACATCAAATAGAGCAGTAAACATCTGTAGCAGAGTTGTTTGTAGTAAATATGGTGCTACTGGAACTAGTGAAGTTGACTAGGCGAATGCACGAAATAAACACTGTATAACTTGCTGAGTGATCATTAGGTAGGCTATCATTTATAATCCATGAGATAGAGACGTAAATAATGCGTTTGCAAATACCGGTTTTGTATGTTGTTAAGAAGAACGCTTAACCTAACTTTCGTAAATTGATAATGTAATAATCGGCACTGTAATTATTATACTGTATTGTTTTATTCTTAGTACAGAATTTTAAATTTCATGATGTAATTATGTGTCTTTAGTAAGCCTAATGTGTTGTAATTTTACTTCACAGGATATTAAAATGGATAACAGCGAAATTATATGCGTTGAAGTTCAAGAAAATGAAAACGGTGAAATAATTTATGTTGAGAAGATTGAAAATGACGACTACGTTGTTATGGACGATGATTTCTGTGTAGTGGAATGTGAAATTGCAACTTCTGGTGAGAACACAAATTGTTTGGATGGTAATGACAATTCTGAAGCATGCAACCCCAACGAACCCGTTGAAATAATATTCTTGCGTAACTTTGATGAAGATGGGGATGGAGATCCAATTATATTAAAGCAGGAAATTGGGGAAAATGATAGCGAAATAAGTGATGAAAATTCAGAAGATAGTATTGCTGCTGATAATACCATAAAAACATATGTTAAGAAGCATCAAAGCTTAGTTAAATTGGAGCCAGTAACAAGCAATAAGTACATGAAATTTCATACTCCAGCAAGGTGTCATTCTCCAGCCAAAACAATAGCAAAAACACAGAAACTTAATGCCCTACTTCAAGTTGCTAGTGGTAAAGTAAGTCAGATGTCTAAGGCACAAGTATCATCTTCACAGGAAATTAAGTCAACAGACAAGCGGCTGATGTCCAATCCCAACATACATATACGGCGGTTAAATGCTTTCAGCCAACAGCGGCCAAAGCTCTGGTCCCATCGGGTTGACAGAAGGAATTTTCGTAAGGACGGCCTACTTAACAACATAACAAACATTACATCTCACCAGACAAAAGACAGTTTATCAAAACAAAGTAATATCAAGCAGGAAGACTTTAATAATATGCCAAAATGTAACGTTAATTCTCAAGATCTCCAGGCTGCAGTCAGAAGAAAAGTGAAGGAACTACCATATCAGTGTGAAATGTGTGATAAATCCTTCAGGCAAGCAAGCAGTTTAGTGATACATCTTAAAGTGCATGCAGGGAAGTATTCAGACAATTGTGTTATAAGTTGAAAAGCTAGTTCAGATGAGATGTACATAAAGTCAGTGGTATTAAAAATGCCTAATGTCTATATGAATTCTGGAGCTTTTATCCAACATATTCACATGGATGTATATAAACCCATGTTTATATTGATACCATAATACTGTCTGATGCACATAGCTAGTAATATTGGATATTTCTGTTAATGTAACTGTGTTTGCAATAAGGCTGCAGAATACAGTTTGGGTCCCCAAATATGTTATATTCCACAGCAGTGTATGATCCCTTAGTTCTCCTTCCTAGTTTTGTTTTGGTAGTGTGAACCACTTTAACATAGTTTAGGAATATTCAAGTCTTAATCTGCTCCCTTACTATATTAAGGTTAGGTAATAAAGTAAAATAAATTAAGAATTTGCAAGTCAGTTATGCCACCATCACATATCTTGAAAATTCATAAGCTTTCATGTTAAGAATAAATCTGAAATTCAGTTAAGATTGAGTGCCTGTCCTAAATTTGATCACCATAACTATATTTGGTAAAGAGTGCAATTTATGAAATTCCTTGTTATCCCATTAGTTGCTGGCTTCCCTCCGTTGCGGACTGGGTTCAATCCCAGCTCTGGTCAAGTGGGATTTGTAATGGACAAAGTGGCGCTGGGGCGGGTTTTCTCAGAGTACTTTGGTTTCCCCTGCCAATCTTCATTCCACCAAATTCTCCATCATAATCACACAGGGCAGGCTACAATAGGCCAATCAGTGGCTGCCGTGCTGAGTGGACCCAGTTGGACTCCACCCCCCACTAAGCGAATTAGGACCAAATACTGTAAGTAGTCTGTCCTTAAACATTTTAATTTCTGGTCTTCGTTTAATGTGAGAGGTCAAAGCAATGCCACTTCAGGGCAAAAAAAAAAAATCACCTTTATACGTTTCATGGTAGTAAATAAAATATTTAGAGAATATGGTGTATTACTCAAACTTAATTTCCATATCATGAGTTCTAAAACATAATCTTTTAGTTTTGGTTCCAAATGTAATTTGTCAGCTACTGACAATTGTAAAGGTGTTTTACTATTGTGGTCATGGGTTCTAATTCCACTTGAGGCATAAATGTTTGCATTTATTCTGTGTTGTGCAGCCTTGCCAATTGTCTGTATGATTAAGAAACTGTAAAACGGGAAAAGATTCATCTTTGACTTTAGTGCCCACACAGTAGTTTGTTTTTCCAAGTAGTACATATTTTAAGGCAAAAAAATCTTTACACACAGGTGAGCCCTTTTAATTAGGAAGAATATTTTTATGCATACAGTGTGATTGGATATTATTCACTCTGGTTCATTAGTTATTTGCCTGTGAATGTATTATTTTTTGCACAGGAAATTGTACTGATATATGATGTAGGAATAGTGTTAAGCAGACAACTGAAAGTGAACACATGGGTGGGGGATTGCTGGTTCTGTCACATTGTCATCTCTGTTGAATAACTCTAAATGTGTTGGATGGGTTATGTGGAATGTAGTAAGTCTGTATTTTCCGTTCTAAGGTGTAAAGGAAAGGTGTGAAATAATGAAGTATTTGTGTGACTTAACATGTTCTACTTGTCATGAGAAATTTGAAGACAGGTATTATACTTAATCTTACTTGTTAAATTTTTTAAATTGTAGCTTTTGAAAAAACAATGAACAGGAATCAGTGTAGTATAATTTTAATACAGGAGACAGCCATATGATATCTAACTTAAGGATTTCATGGAAAGAATGATGTGAAACCGAAACTTCATTTAGGAGCAAAGTTTCACTACTTTATTTCATATTCACTGAACATATTTTATGTTTTATGCACCTGAAACAGGAAATGGGATAGTAATTTCGATTTTCAAGGTAACTCAAACTAAATTTTCATAACCTGAAAATATTTTATACAAAATTTCATGAGAACTGACCATTGTATTTATAGTAGTTACTACTTCTGTGTGTGTTAGGTTTCAGTGATCTTGGCTTGATATTACACTGAGTACACAATTTAATACAGAATTGTATAAATACTTATAAGTAAAAAAGTATAAGGTATTTCTGTCACAAGCTGAGGAGGCCCATAGGGTTGTGACATGTTGAGGTTCCCACATTTTCTACGCAATTAGCTCATAGATGGCGGTAAGGTTGTCTGCCCTACGTGTCGGCTGCCCTTTACCCCCAAGAACATTCCTGGTACAGGATGAGTCAACCCCAGGGCCATAGTGCGGCTGGAAGGATTAGGTCAATTGAAAAAATCCAATGACCTCATCAGGATTCGATTTTGCGACCTTCCAGCTTGTAGCATAGTGCCTCAACCAACTATGCTACCATGAGATTTTGTAAGAAGAAAAACATTTACTACAAATAAGTATTTATACAATATTCATCCTGAATGTAAATGTTTTTCTTCTTACAAAATCTCACATAATTGAAAACTGCCACTTTACATACCATGTCCTTTGATCACAGCATTACTGATATACGTGTAGTGCATAGTATCAGGAGTATTATTTCTAGATGCGGATGTCAAAATCAGACCAGCAAAGTATGGTAGATACACGTTCACGCTGGTTGATGTAAAATTGTATTAATCGCCAAGCTTCAAGTTTATGTTAAGTCAGCAGACAGGGGCTCATTTATAGACTATTTACAAAAATTGAAGATTTGGTTGAATAATTTCACAAATTTTGAAGTGTGAAAAAAATCTTAACATTTGATGGCTGACTTGCCAGTTTCAACCTTGCTGCTAATTAACTCAAACCATGTTATTAGAGAAGATACCTCCTTCATTCATATGAATCTGAGAAAAGGTTGTGTTTTCAAGCATGTCTGGCTTTGACATGGATAGATCACTGATTTCATATGTGCCAGAACTGATGAATCAGTTTGGAGAAGGCAAAACATGAAATAACCATTTTATAATGCGACTAACCATGTCAAGTATGTCCCATCATGACAGAATGGCACGTCCTTGGGCTGTGGAAGGAGGAGATGGCCTCCAGACATGAAGGGTAGTTGCGACTATATTGAATAATTAGACAGCCAACAAGCAGCAATTCTCCAGCTTGGGGGGTGGGGATGAGGTTAACAACTTCTCAACATAAACAAATAATTTTGTAACAAAAATTTACATTGGGCCTTGGACTTCCATGCATTCTGTGGATAAACAACCTAAGCTAAGAGAAATGAATATGAGATTTGGTATGTGGCACATAGGTAATATACTCATATACTCAAAATATTTGCAAGAGAAATATCGAAATGTCCGATTAGATTTAGGGGGTGCACTGAACCAGCAGGTGTTTATGAATTTTCTATGAAAATGGGAATGTCAGTCATGAACTAGGTACATGTTTTTACATAACAGAATCATATCAGCACCTAAAAGGAGTTTGTTAGTGACAGGGTGTAGTCTATAATACTGTAACACATTTGATCAATGCATTGCCAGGCAACAGCTTTGTAAACACAGTCCAACACAAAACAATAGAAGAGGCTGTGTTTTCTATGTCATCTGTGCCAAACAGCAGTGGAACATTGGGGTTATGCAACCCGTTTCTAAGCAATGGCTCGATAAACACATTTTCTCATATCAGACTGTGCTATGAAAATGGTGCTTTCTGTGGGGTCTGTGCACAGTGCTTATAAGAGAAGAGAGTGACAGAATTTGTTTAGGGCAGTTACGAGTCAATCATAACTTTCAGTTCTGAGGTTCCACAGCAATTGCAGATGAAATAACAAGACGACTTCATAGTAATTTGAAGTGCTAATTTGTGTCAAGATCTGTTGCTATGAGACGACTAGTGGAAACTGAGAATCCTAGGGTGTGTGGAACGGTGAACTGGAAAGTGTGTAACTAGGTAATGGCGCTGTATTTAAGTGTGATTAAGAGAACCTGTAACCAAGGTGCTTAGAAAAACCAATCATCTGAACTAGAACCCATTACTGTTGTCACACATACCACCCTACATGTGACATTTTGGTGTCAGAAGTCGGCAGCTCAGATTGTATTGGATTCACCAGCAGTAGTTATGACTGTAAATACGTGACAACTGGTGTTAGAAGTGGTACAGATTGGATCAGTGAGATCGAACATTGGAACAAAGATATCTGAAGGTGCCATCTGACAAACATGGATGGCACCCTAGAAAAGATGGACCCAGAAGCGGAAGCCATGTCCTGCCAAGTAACAATGGAGGCATGTCTGGACAATAAAGAGCTAAATCCGAAGTGGTACTGGTCAACAAAGTTAAAGAACTGTGATGAACTATAGATAAAAAAAATGGAAATATCTATTTAACATAAACTGGACAGAGTGGTAATTTTCTGACTTCTTCTTCAGTGACTCGAGTCCAGCTGAAAGAGATACCCAAATTAGGTTGACTGAGCAAACTAAAAATAATGCCAACTCTCAAGATATAAAACTACTGTCTACTCTACGACATATCACCATGGATATTTACTTCACTTCAAAATGATTCCAGTATAAAATTGATTGAAATTAATTATCAATTAATGAATACAAATTCTGACATTCTGAAAGAGATTTTGAAACAATGTTTTAACGTTTTAACCTTCATGACTAATATATTACAATTAAGTAACATAATGAGATGTAGAAATTGGCAATGAAATTTATATTAATGTAATTTCTAATATGGATCCATATTAGACACAATTCAATAACATAAGCTGCCTGATAATGATCCGGCTGGACTGAAACATGTAGCAGATACAAAATAATAAACAAATGTTAATACAGTAATATTGGTTTATGTATTGCGAATTTGTAGTGCTAACAGCCATAATAATACTGTAACCTGCATGAAGCTTAAAAATAATCAGGTTCCTTAAGATTCCATTATAACCAAATTGTACTGTATTTCTGGGTAACAGTATGTCAAAATTTCACACAAAGCAACGATTCAATCTTGGAAGGCTTTCTGTACATCGTGGACAAGAAATAAACTTTTCGCTGGGTTCTGGCAGGAAAGTATTTCACCTGCATTATGACTGGGATTCCAATACTTAAAAAGAATTCTGTTTTAAAGACTAAGAATGTAAGTAAGGAAAACGAAATAGAAATAAGCTGATTTTTTTTTTCAGTTTCAAAAATATGTGCACCTTACAAAAGCAATACAGTTGTGTCTGTGGAAACTCTATTTGCCCTCTCATACATGCAGTTAGCACAATGATGTACATAAGATTCCAGCTTGCTTGTAACAAATAAATATAAGGCATTATGTGGATAAACATTTCTGGGGGTACTGCCAAGCATAGCAGTATTTACAGGAACATTTTCCATATATTCTAAACAGTTTCAATTAACATGTAAATTAAATCAAGCAATTCCAAAAATTACTCATATACATATAAATATGTTCTTTCTGTATAATATATGCTTAACACACATCTGCATAAAAGAAAAGGCCATTAGATTAGCACAATATGAAAATATTCCATAACACACTCATCTTTTTCAGTAACCATAACAACTATAAACCATAAAACTGTTTGTCATCAATACAGACATTTTTAGGAAGCCTATCTATCATTGATCCTCAAAACCACAAGTAAAATGATCATCACTAAAAACTATTATATGAATGGACTGAAAATATTTCTGATTACTCCATTAAGAACAGGGACAGCTTTACCTTTACCCATCTTTGACTTGAATGAGGACTGTAACTCCTCTTCTAGTAAGTTTGCAAGACGGACCACTTGCAAATCCTTGCTGATGAATACTACCAGATTGGCTGCCTGAAAATCCTTACATAATGCTCAATAACTACTACCAGACTTTCACAAAATTTTATCTCCACCTAAAAATAACTTGCTCATAATTTTTTTTTTTTATTCCTGAGTACTGTGTTCCAATATAAGCATGACACAAAGTTAAGACTCAAAAGAGGATAAAACATTTTACAGTAATGAGTTACTACATACCGTTATATAAGGTTAATTTAATTATATTGTTGACAATCATTCCTTCATTACAAAAACTTCACAAGAAAACATTTAATTCTTTTTTACTGATTCCAAATGAAATATACTACATCTAAACGATACAGGGAGCAACGAACATAAACACAGCTGAGAATGTCTTGCAAGACTGCAATGGAATTATAAACTTGGAAAAGAAGTCCATAATATTTATCTACAAATTTCAAGCAAAACAGGATAACTATATTATTACTGGTGAAGTTCTAGGGAGGTCATGCAATGGTATGTAAATCATGGAATCCATAAAAGAATACAATTAAGATATTATTAATATTCAAGCATGAACATATTTTAGAAAACAGCATAAAATATATTATCCTTTCATTCAACTGCAGGAACACAAAAACTGTGTATAGCACTGTGGTATGTGGTACCTTGCAACAGTCATATATTCCAAAGAAAATAGCATAAATAATATAAATTTCTTTACAACTTCAGCGGAACTGTTTTTGGATGACGGAACATTTTGTGTCACATCATGTAATTTTAACATTACAATTTTTAATTTTAGAAGTGGTACTCTAAGAAATATGTCACTGCACTACATAAATCAGTAGATACCATAGTTATAATAATTCCAATATATATTAATAAAACACTTTAATTTGAATTGAACCTTATACCATATCTCATTTGTTCAAGATTCAGTCACATTTCTCTTCTGTGTCATGCTCTTACACCAATGACACATACAAATTCCGTTAATTTTTCATTCTAAATAGTGGTTGTATAGACAAAGGACCTCCCTCCCCTCCCCAAAGATGGACTTGGATTAGCACACCGACTTCAAATATTAACATACTCACTGTTACATGACATAACAAACTACTCTTCTTGACAGGGTTTTAAAATTACTTCTCTTTACATCTAACGAAGGCAAGTGATACAACAAGCTTACTTCCCTGAAGCACAAACCACAATCAGAAATTTAAGCAATCACCTTACAAACCCTAATCACAAACTGTGCTTTCATTAATGGCCAAAACTATATTTGTTTTTTCACGAACATTGATAGGAAAATCAGTACCTCACTTTTCCTTCATACTCTGAATTTCATGGTATCCTACAGCAGTCTCAGAGAGAAAATAACTGTGCACAAATAGGTCAGTGATGGTACCAAGCATGCTATAGTACAAATGATATCATCTAATGAATGCAAATGAGTTAATAACATGAAACTGCAGAGATTAAGTTGCCAACCATTATGGATTTCCTCCTGCTTACACAATCAAATCACATTGTGAAATATAATCCCTTACATCTGAATTGTGTTGAATGTCATTGCCTAGAACTTCACAAATGGCATCATTTCTATATACACACAACAACATGCCTAAGAAAACAGATAACTCTATTTGCAGAAAAACACAGAATGTATTATACATTAAACAAGGTGAAGTGTTAACCCCTGATCTTTATCCATAATCACTGCCTGATGTGTCGATTTGTTGCTTGTATCACACACATAAAATGTGTGATTAAAAATTAAATTGACTCTATATACTATGCAGACAAATTGATGCCATATCTTCATACTTCATAAAGAATATATTTCTGTTTCTTTAAGTACATTATTACTTATACTTAGTTATGAACTGATTCACCATGTCAGCATTAGCTCCAGAAAAGGCGTCGACCTAAAAATAAAAAGAAACATATGAGGTTTGCAATTAAACACAGACTTAAAAAATGAACTTCCTAATACACTCAGAAACATACTCCTTATTAAAAAAAAGTTTCCAATTAACCCTCATAATGGCGATGACACATGAAAACTAGTTAAGCTGATTAAAATGTGTTTAAACGACACTTATAGTAAAGTCCATATAGGTAAACATTTGTCTGATAAATTTCCTATCCAGAAAGGTCTAAGACAAGGAGATGCTTTATTGCCACTCCTTGGCCGTGCCATAGCTCAAGCGGTTAGTCACTGGCTTCCCACCACAGTGGCCCGGGTTTGATCCCGTGTCTGGTCAAGTAGGATTTGAGGTGGACAAAATTGCACTGGGGCAGGTTTTCTCTGAGTACTTCAGTTTCCCTTGCCAATCTTCATTTGACCAAATTCTTCATTATCATAATCACCTGGGGCAGGCTACAATAGGCCAATCAGTGGCCGCCATGCCGAGTGGACCCAGTTTGACTCCGCCCCCCACTAAGCGAAATCGCCATTTCTTTTCAACTTTGCTTTAGAATATGCCATTAGGAAGGTCCAGGAAAACCAGATGGGACTGAAATTAAATGGGACATATCAGCTGTTCGCCTAAGTTGATGATGTGAATCTTCTGGGTGATAATATAGATACCATAAAGAAAAAAAACAGACTTTAATTGACACAAGTAAGGACACTGGTCTAGAAGTGAATGCAGAGAAAACTAAGTATATGTTGCTGTCTCATCACCAAAATGAAGGGCAAAATCATGACACGATAGAAAACAGATGTTTTGAAAATGTGGCACAGTTCAGATATTTGGGAACAATGATAACAGATCGAAACTTGATTCAGGAGGAAATTAAGAGGAGATTATACTCGGGTAATGCTTGCTACCATTCAGTCCAGAACCTTTTGTCTTCTCATCTGCTGTCCAAAAACATAAAAATTAGAATATACAAAACTATAGTTTTGCTGGTGGTTCTGTATGGGTGTGAAACTTGGTCTCTGACATCAGGGGAGCAACACAGACTGAGGGTGTTTGAGAACAGGGTGTTGAGAATATCTGGACCAAAGAGGCATGAAGTGACAGAAGGTTGGAGAAAACTGCATAATGAGGAGCTTCATAACTTGTACTCTTCTCCAAGTATAATTAGAATGATCAAGTCCAAGAATATGAGATGGGCTGGGCATGTAGCACAAATGGGGGCAAAAAGGAATGCATATAGAACATTGGTTGGAAAGCCAAAAGGAAAGAGACCTCTGGGAAGACCAAGGCATAGGTGGGTGGACAATACTAAAATGGATCTTAGAGAGATAGGATGGGATGGTATGGATTGGATTGATATGGCTCAGGATAGGGACCAGTAGAGGGCACTTGTGAACACGGTAATGAACCTTCGGGTTCCATAAAATGCTGGGAAATTCTTGAGTAGCTGGCAGATTTGGCTTCTCCTCAAGAAGGGCTCAGCTCCGTAAGTAAGTAACTGGCAATCATATAATCGTACAAAACAGCTATATAAGGTGCCCTTCTTTTGCCCTTATTATAGGGGCATATTAATTTTCTGAATGCATTCAAACTTGTTTGTTCCATCCCTCATGAACATGATCTTAAAGTCAGACCTATCTTCTGCCATTGTATGCTATCTGTAAAAGGATTTAGAGACTGCGGCATCTATAGCACCCTCAGAATTTAATAACCTCATATCGGTGACCAGCACTGTCCACTTCAAAACGGCCTATTATATTCCTTTCTCTGTAACTTACTGTGATCAGCTACTGACACCAACCAAATGATAACTCTACAGTTTTGTTATGAAAGTATTCATTGCAATATGAATTCATGGTGACATTTTACCAGGAATTTTATGCTTGATAGTAGTAAAAGACATTAAATAAACTTAAATATGATAAATTAGTGCTTCTGAACTTTGATTTTTAAAATTAAAAACTGCATCAAGTAAAGAAAACAGCACAGTATTCTCAAATAAAATGTGTAGGGAAGGTGCAGTAATGTAAAAATAACATTTTGGCATTACTTGTGATTATTGTAATAATAAATGTTACTTTCCATATGCAAACATCAATAAAGGTAACAAAAGATGGCTTATAAGTCATGCACACAGGCCTATGTAGCTAAAGAATGAGAAGAATGTGTGATGAATCTTACCTCAAATAAGCCAAATAGGAAATTAATAAGTGGAAATATAATATATATGAACCTGACCTCACAACTATACCTTGATTAGGGAGCTCAGAAGGGGCACAGTGGCAGAATATTATTTATATATAATAAAAATAAAGGGAAATATGCATGAATGGATGACCACACACAATGTTATACCTGCAAGTTTTGATAGATTTCATGTGTTAGGCGAGGAAGTTGAATTTTTAAGTAACACAGAAATGAAAGCATACTCTGATCCCCAACAACGATAAAATAAATCACATAAATATAGACCAAGCAGAAATAAATTTGTGGGGACTGCCCATATTCAAGCAAATGTTACAGTGACAAGGCAAGTATCATTGCTTAGCAATGGCGAATAAACAGCCTAGCAACAGCTGTTTACTCGCTTTGCCTAGCAACGGCTGTTTACTCGCCGTTGCTAAGCAATGATAATTGCGTTGTCAATGTAGCATTTGCTTGAATGTGGGCAGTTCCCACAAACTTGCTGTAGAAGATCATGCTAAAGCTGTCCTGATAAATTTATCTCCACACCTCAAACAAAACATTCAAGCATGGGATCATGTAAAACAATGGGCATATGTCAGAAGAGTCGCCAAGAGCTTGAATGTTGGGTACAATAAACAAACTAAGAAGGACTGCATTGTGCTATGGTATGGAGCTAGTGAGGTATCAGTAAATAAGGCAAATGAAAGACTCTAACATTCAGAAAAACTAATAAAAGAGCATGAAAACATAAATGTAAAAATTTATGGGTGTCCTGCACAAATATGACTTGCTACCTTCACCTTGTATCAGTTCTGAGGTGCAAAACTTTAAATGGAAACAAACAAAATAAAAACTCCGTGATTTTAGTTCACATGCGAACTACACTGACTGAGCAGCCGCTGCTTGTCGGCGAAGTTTAGTGCCAACTTTTGCAGATAGAGGGTGTCACGTGGTCAGCACAATGAATCCCCACGACCATTAATTTTGGGTTTCTAGACCGGAGCCACTATTTCCTTGAAATAGCTCCTCAATTATCATCCTGAAGCTGAGTGGACTCCATTCCAGACCCACTACTTCTCGGAAAATAATCTGGTAGCGCCAGGAATCGAACCCGGACCTCTGGATCTGTAGCCAGAAACGTTGAATACAGAGGTGGTCCTTTAATTGGAACACGAAGACGAAATGAAAATACATCCATATGTAATTACTATGGACAGTGATTTGGAAAGTAAACATTTCAAACACATTGCCTGAATAAGAATTCAAAAGCTTCCCTTTGAATTGTCATGCAGGCCATGAGTCATGAAGTGTTTCCTTCCCATTATAGTACAAAATATTGCCACTCAGATTATTGATGTAACTACTTGGAAGAAAGATAATGAACTAATCATTACATAGTGGGGCACAGAAATAGCCACCAGTTGGTAAAGTCATTAATCGGAAGAGAATGGAGCGAAGTGCTGTGTAACACCATTAACACCACTATGTGGTACATCTAGCTCACTAGAGAAGCAGCCAGACAACACCAAACTAACAACATTACCACAACGTGCACACATAACATCATGTTACAGAGCTAAGGACCTACCACATACACCTTTTTGTGGATGAAGGCCTCAACCAGATCAGTGTCATACATACTGACAACATTAGCAGTAATACAGTAGAACTTGGTTATAAAATCATCAAAGGGACCTAAAAATAGTGTCGTTATAAACGAATGTCGTTGTAACCGAAATGGGCACTTCCACAGTGGCCTTATGTTAGTCACGTAAAAATCTACCAAAAACCAAGTTAAAATGTTGCATTTTTTAGTGAAATACGTAGTTAAGTACAGACTAACGTAACATTAACGTGGAATTGCCCAAATGTGTAATATCAAAGACATATTACAGCGCTTTTCACTGACAATACACACAATATTTCACGAATCACTTTAACTTTCTCTTCAATGCTTAAAACTTTCCTTTTCATTGCCATGTTTTCGCTACTGCACTTCTCTGGGTTTAGGCAGGAACACTATTGGGTAAGTAGACAATGTGAGGTCCTGTTAGACGAGATTCTAGGAAAGGAATGCAGTTAACAACCTGCCGCGTCCTCTTGCACTATTCACGCAGTCCCACCCCACACCCTTGTTTTCACATAAAACCCACGCTCCTCTTGCAGCCCGCGGTCGTATTCTTCCAGGACAGTCACGTCAGCAAGTAGAGAAAGTGAGGGTGGGCAGACACATCGAACTTTCCCACGATATCAGAGAAATTCAGGAATGAAAATGACGTTACATACGAGGTTGATGCATTTGTGCATGTCGTACTAAGCAAGGTATAAAAACAGTTGCTTTATGAGGAATTAGTTCGTACCATTGAATATTTGACACAATAGGCAAGGTGTCGCAGAAACCGAAGTTGCTATAACCAAGTTTTACTGTATATGCAGGGTATTGTCTATACAACCCCAAAATACTAAGTTAAAACCAAAACCATCATTCACCCATAACTTAAAAATTTATAATACACCATAATATGCAATATATAATGGCATAAAACTGATCAAATGTAAATATTTCCCCTAAATTCCTCTCATATTTTGGTCATTTCTGAACATGACCCAAGGAATGGAGCTGAGTTCTGGAGGAGAAGCCAAATCTGCAGCTACTCAAGAATTTCCCAGCATTCTATGGAACCCAAAGGTTCATAACCATGTCCACAAGAGCCTTCCACTGAATAAAATAAATTCATAAAATATATGGGTATCATATTATTACATATTACTGTAGAAATAAGTATAAAGGTTGTGGAATAGCACTGTGCACATCAAATGCAGTATTGCAGCTTCAGGCTTTAGAATGGATTGCTGCTGAAGTATGGATAGATCAGCTGAGATATGGGACAGAGGGTTTATGGAGGAGATGAAACGAATAACAACAGCTGTCTGCAGATCACCAAGTGGGAATTTTGATAAATTTTTCAATTGTTTATGCAGTACACTGGAGAAAATAAACAAACATGGCAAGGGAAGCTTAATTCTAAGGACCTCACTGTAAACATTATGGATAATGGATCATGCAATAACCAATTATTAAATGTTTCTAATATTTATGAAGAGCTAGGATAGCTCAGACGGTATAGCGACTAGCTACGAGCTGGACGACCATGGGGTTGGAGTTCAAGTCTTGGTGGGGGAAGAAATTTCACTCCTCCATGTCATCCAGACTGGCTCTGGGGCCCATCCAGCCTCCTATCCAATGGGTACCAGGAATCTTTCCCTGGGGGTAAAGTACGTAGTTAGGGTGTGAAGCTGACTGTTCACCTAAAACTAGAGCCATGGTCAAGAAAATATGGATCTATACATCCACTCCCCCATACATCTTCATGGCATAGTGCTTAATTAGTTAAGCATAGGGCAACTTTACCTTACCTTCTAATATTTATGACCATGTTACAATTGTAAATATGTTAACGTCAGTCACAGATTGCACTGCCTATGCAATGGATCAAATAAAGACTAATCTTCAAGAGAATCAGTAATAAGTGAATGTTATACACAGCCCACTTTTTGATCATTATGCACAAAGAACATTAATAAGGATGTAACTGTAAATTAACATACGCTTTAAAGATATTACGAACCTATCGGAAGCTAACATAAAAGGACTCTCTGTTTACTGCTAAAAAAAAAATTCGGACAGATGTATTTAGTGAAACAGATGTAGATAAAAAATGGGGAAATTTCTGTACCATCATTCAGCACTATTTTAATATTGTTTGTCCTCTTGTTAGGAAGATGAATACTAATAGTTACTATAGGATTCTGACGATGGTGTATAACACAGAGAGATATTGGGTTTTCGGACTTTATCCATCGTCCTGGTTTTTAAGATAACTAAGGAAAAAACAAGACATTTCGGAAACTGGATCTGGATCTGGATCATCCTCAGGTGAGGTAAAACACATATTCTGTTGGGTCCCTTAGAAAGAGCTAGCCTCAATCCAGTGATTGAGGCTAGCTCTTTCTAAATGGATTAATGAAGAGATAAAACTTTAAAATCAAAGTTACAATTTCTCTATAAGCTTTACAAGTAAACTATGACAATAAACAACTATGTACTTCAAATAAATTTAGGTATTGCAAATTAATGAAAACTGTTAAAGCTAATTTCATATGCAACACAACTGAAAACCCTTTCTTTCCAACATTTCTAAATCAGTCTCGAAGACTGTTAATGAAGGCATATAATATCAAGAAACGTTGGTAAAAAATATTTCACTACCATATAAAGACAAAGTGATATTATGTCCCCCCAAAAAATTCAGAATATTTTCAATTAAAATTCTCTTGAAAATGTGCATAAAATGGCCTTCAGAGAATTCCAGCAATATAAAGGATTCCCTGTATCTTCCTGAAGTAACGGAAGTGAACATATTAAATATTAAGAAGAAGGCAGTCTTCTGGGATTTGGCACCGTGTATAAGTGGTTTTAACCGACGTTTCGGAGGAACGTATCGCCTCCATCTTCAGGGTAGAAGAAAAAGTATAAGAAATCTGCAAGCGAC
>NW_019727444.1:42167-42831 GCF_002891405.2 Cryptotermes secundus
AGAGGCCTGCAGGGTTCAGCACTCAACTTGTAAAAAGGAGAAAGCTATCGCTGTAACAGGCCGTGGAGGCCCATAGGGTTGTGAGACATTGAGGTTCCCACATTTTCTAGACAGTTGTCTCACAGATGGTGGTGAGGAAGTCAGCCTTATGCACCGGCCGCCCTTTACCCCCAGGAACATTCCTGGTACCCGTTTCTGTTAGAGATTGAGTAAACCACAGGGCCATTGTGCACCTGGAAGGATTAGGTCAAATGAAAAATCCAATGACCTTGTCAGGAATTAAACCCGTGACCTTCTGGTTTGTAACATAGTGTCCCAACCAACTATGTTGCAGCATGCTAATGATATCCCAAAATTAAACAGTGGAATGACAATTTATATATGCTGATAGGCTGTAACATAGCTCAGGCAGTTAGTCGCCAGGTTCCCACCATGGTGGTCTGGGTCTGATCCTGGGTCAGATCATGTGGAATTTGTGGTGGACAAAGTGACAATGGGGCGATTTTTCTCCAAGAACTTCAGTTTCTCCTGTGAGTTCTCATTCCACCAAATGCTCCATACTAATCTATCTTCCAAGGCTGGTATAACAGGCCAATTTGAGACTGGCGTACCACGTGGACTCATTCTCACCCCATCCCACGAAATAAAAATAATTAAATCACTT
>NW_019727444.1:43312-43507 GCF_002891405.2 Cryptotermes secundus
AAAAAAACGACGTAAGCGAGCCAACACCCGTGTACCCCTGGGATATAAGACTCATTCCGCTGAATTTAGTCGAGGCATACACCACGTCGAAGTGAAGCGTGTGGGGACGGGTGTAGTGATGGTGACCAGCGTTTGGGGCCCAAATTGTAGCGGCCGCATATAAACAAAGGACTCTTAACCACGTGCGGCTCGATA
>NW_019727444.1:44425-81979 GCF_002891405.2 Cryptotermes secundus
TATAGGATATTGGTGGGAAAGCCGGAAGGCAAGAGACCACAGGGAAGACCAAGGCGTAGGTGGATGGACAATATTAGAATGGATCTTAGAGAGATGGGATGGGATGGGATGGTATGGATTGGATAGATCTGGCTCAGGATAGGGACCAGTGGAGGGCTCTTGTGAACATGGTAATGAACCTTCGGGTTCCATAAAATACTGGGAAATTCTTCAGTAGCTGCAGAATTGGTGGCTCCTTCAGAAGGGCTCAGCTCCATGAGTAAGTTTGTAAGTAGGGCTGTAACATAGCTCAGGCTCACCAGGTTCCCACCATGGTGGTCTGGGTCTGATCCTGGGTCAGATGTGGAATTTGTGGTGGACAAAGTGACAATGGGGCGATTTTTCTCCAAGAACTTCAGTTTCTCCTGTGAGTTCTCATTCCACCAAATGCTCCATACTAATCTATCTTCCAAGGCTGGTATAACAGGCCAATTTGAGACTGGCGTACCACGTGGACTCATTCTCACCCCATCCCACGAAATAAAAATAATTAAATCACTTGTAACCGTACGCACCCTTCACGGAGGTATCTTATATGTTTATGCTTGGCGATTGGGTTTGGCTGTGGAAGTGAGATGCCCCGGAGGGTTCATGGTCCTCTGAACTGGCCTTTTGTTGCGAGGGACTGAAGGGAGGTTGGTGAGTCCATTGCATTCAAGGGGGAGTAGGTATACCTTCTTTCGTCCGTGCCTGTGGGGGTGGAGGACCTGTGGATCGAAGCTTCGAGAAACTTCTAGAAGGTGTGCAGACCGGAAGNTATATATGCTGATAGGCTGTAACATAGCTCAGGCAGTTAGTCGCCAGGTTCCCACCATGGTGGTCTGGGTCTGATCCTGGGTCAGATCATGTGGAATTTGTGGTGGACGAAGTGACAATGGGGCGATTTTTCTCCAAAAACTTCAGTTTCTCCTGTGAGTTCTCATTCCATCAAATGCTCCATACTCATCTATTTTCCAAGGCTGGTATAACAGGCCAATTAGAGACTGGCGTACCACGTGGACTCATTCTCACCCCATCCCACGAAATAAAAATAATTAAATCACTTATATATGTGATGACACTTCTGTTCTAGATGTGGGGATGAATTTAGATGAGCTTGAAAGGGTTACAACTGTTCATACATGCAAGGTACATTTTATTATTTTTATGTTTTAATTCCAGTTTAAAAACTCAAAATCAACGACCTTGGGGATTCATTACACTGACCACGTGACACCCTCTATCCACAAAAGTTGCCCTTGCATGACACTAAAATGTCCTATATCACTGAAAAGGGCTATAGGATGAATGAACAAATATATTAAATGAAATTGGTGCAAGAACTTTAATTTCATTTGATTTAGCACATATATATGCCTGGCTAATTCTGTTTATGGTGCCAAAATTTTCGTAATAATGGACTTTGTAATATGGTGATCAACTTTAATAACAAGCATACATGAATACAGAATAATTCACCAAGAACTAAAATAATAATAGCACCACATCTTCTGTGACCTGACTGTCTAGGAAATGCGGGATCCTCAATATCTCACAGGCCTTCATGGCCTCTTATATGGATAGCTGTAAACTTTTACCACATTTTAAAAACAGTGGTCATTGCAATCAACACAGCTTTCATATTTCATATCATTATGTCGCTAATAAGTTACTTGGCAAGATGAATATAAACAGAGGGAGTTATAAATATAAAATACTAACCTTCTTCTTGTTCTTAATAAAAACAAATGTTGGCATTGCTGTAATTTCATAATCAGATGCTATGTCCTCACATTCATCTACATCAACTTTCAGGAAAACAACATCTGGATACTCTGCAGCAAGCTCCTGTAAATATAATCTCTGTTATTAACATATTGAGGACCGGTCGCATGATATCATGCTTTTGGCTTTTAAACATGGCAGACCGGTCGCATGATATCACGATTTTAGGACATGTTATGTTGTGATCAAAATCACATAAATAACAATCCAAAACTGTAAATACTAGGTGGTTCACATATGACTGGGACTGACTTTTTTGTAAACAAGCCACACTGCGCAGCAGCTGTGCGACCTTAAGAGATTGTAGCCACAACCTCCACTCTCCCTCCTGTTCAGGTTAGAACCTGTTCGGTCCTGTCTGGAAGTTGCTAGTGATGAGTGTACAGAAGGTCCCGTGGAGTGTGGAACAACGCATTGTGATCAAATTCCTCGTTGGAGAAAACGTCCCGTCCGCTGAAATTCACCACAGACTCCAACAACAGTATGGGGAAGAGCGTCTCTCATGGACCCATGTGTTTGAGTGGTGTAAGTGCTTCAGAGAGGGCAGAGAGCGCATGGAGAATGAACCGCATGATCATTGGCCGCAAACATCCGTCACCAAGCCAAACACTGTCGTGCAGACGCACTTATTCGTGAGAATAGGCGCATCACTGTCAAGGAACTTGGAGCAATGCTGTCCATCAGTGTTGGTAGTGTAGAAGACATCGTGAAATATCACCTGCACAATCGCAAGGTGAATGCACGGTGGGTACCACGAACTTTGACAGACGTGAACAAAATGGTGCGCATGCAAGTTGCCAGTCATCTCCTACAGCAGTTTGAAGACAAAGGTAATGAATTTTTGAAGTCTATAGTGACCACCGATGAAATGTGGGTCCACTACTTCATTCCCAAGTCCCAGCAATCATCACGTGAGCGCGGAGGAGCCGTTCGGCAGGAAAAGTGATGGCAATGTTCTTCTGGGACTGGCAGGGGCTTATCCATGTAGACTTTCTGACAGATGCCAGAACAGTCAATGCAGCTTATTACTCAGACCTCCTGGCAACAGACGTGAAGGAAAAGATCCGAGCCAAGCGGGAGAGGTGGAAAGCGGGTAGACTTCCTTCAAGACAATGCACGCCCCCATACGGCCAAAACAACAATGGAAACCCTCCGGAAATTGAAATGGAACCTTCTGACACATCCGCCATACAGTCCCGATTTGGCACCAAGTGATTTCTACCTGTTCGGAAGGCTCAAATCAGACTTGCAAGGCATGCGGTTTGTGGATGACACCACCATCATCCAGAATGTTTGGGAGTGGATACGCCACCAACCACAAGACTTTTTTAAAAGGGCATCAGGATGCTTCCAGAATGTTGGAAAAAATGTGTTGACTCCGGATGGGAGTACGTTGAAGACTGACATGTGCAAGTAAGTGTTTGGCAATTTTGGTTTAAAAAAGAAAAATCAGTCCCGGTCATATTTGAACCACCTTGTACAATGCTGAAACATCCATCAGCACAACATATATAATCAGCATTTAGAAGTCCAGAAATTCTCCCTTATTTTCAGCAGCTTACAATTTAGATCTGTATAAGCACTAAACAGTACACAAATTATTCAGGTGGTCAAACAATTCCATGTTATGAAGATTGCTGCTATAAAAGTCATCAAACTCTGTCCTCACTAGTGATATACTAATACCGAATTGTTTAGACTCACACCTAACTGCCTTAAATTGAGCTCTGAATCCTGAATTTATCTTGCATCAATACATGTTCAAACACCAAAAATGGTAATAACAAACTGAGCCAGAACTTCTTTCCTTAAAATATATTCAAGGTTGGAACCCAACTTCAAGCTCCAGGCTCTTCTTTATTCACCAACCTTGCAAAAAGTTCACAATCCCTCAGTACATATTAGATACTTCTTTAAGGGGCATCCACACAAAATCGGCTCACCACATTCTATATATATGTGCACTTGCATGTTTTCACTGGGTGGATGTGGTTAAATATACTGCTGAACATCCAACTTCCATGTCAGTCCATAACATACAAAATCTTCACAGAGAAGTGCAATTTTCAGCACAACCTCCTCTGATTTCAATGGATGTTTGACAGCTTGCAGACTTCATAGAAAATTGTACTCTTGCAAATTTCAGCACATTATGTCCTGCAGCTTTTGTAGGGAAGCGGTGCAAACATTATGAAAAATTCAAATTTTGGCATGTCACCTCCACCAAAAATTAGAACCTTCACTATGTACAAGTTACAGAGTTCAAAAAAGGCTTGTCTGAAGCCTAATGCATGTGTGCACACACATACATACACACATACACATATACATATGTGGTTCATAATAACGTAGTCTAGCATACAAAAAAAAATATCCTGGGAAAGCCACGAGATCTCTTATAATAAAATCATGAACATATACAGAGTAGAAAACAGAAATTTCCATTACATTATATAAGATCTGAGGTTTTCACGGCATGATATGAAGAAATCCATCTTCTGGGATGTGGCGCCTTCTAGATATTGTGTTAACCGACGTTTCAGAGGCATGTATCACCTCCATCTTCAGGGTAGAAGAAAAAATAAGAAAATCCGCGTGTGAGGAACCAGCGTGACCAGGTGCTGACAGACTAATGTTGAGTTTAATAAGCCCAGCTGTACAAGAGCAGGAAGAGAAGGGAGAGGGAAGGTTCTGTGGAGATGGACCCACAGATAGCCACCCAGACTAGAATATTGTGTTGGGGGGAGGGGGGACAAAGGCAAGGTTAATAGAAGGGCATTAACAAATGCCTTCATGGCACAGTGCATAATTAGTTAAGAACAGGGATAACTTTACTTTTACCTTTCTGAAGCAGCAATATGTTTCACCTATAGCACAGCTCTAACTCTGTGTTTACAAAATTTTATCAATTTAGCTGCCTTCAAAGCAGAGTCTACATATACATCTGTCTCTTGTGATATTAGTCTTAGAGATTTCCAAGGGGCTAATCCATAAATGCACCCAATGCTTCTGTTCTTGCAATGTCATGTTTTTATCAACCACTGACCTTGTGGTGCACCACTTCTTAGTAACTTTGGACATGGAAGATTTTGTAAACACAGAAGAATCAGGATGTTTATGGATGAGTCTTTCTTTGCACTTCATGTAAGTCCTCTTTCATATGCATGTTTCAAGAACAAATATTCTCTGATCAGTAGGGTACATCACGGGTTATAAAGAAAAAGATAAACTGTTGAAATGATCACATAAATACAACTTCCACTTTGTTTCCAGAACTGACTGGCTACAGCTAGCAGAAATGACAAGAGGTAAGGCCAAATATGTAGCTGGCCTACCTGCGACACTGTCATGTTCCCTCTTATTCTGAGCACAGTGTATTATCAGATTCATACCCTGGTGAGTTGAAAAATTCTTATGACATTTGAAATTCTCATGGCTGTGGGCATTTTCTTTCTGATGTGATGGCATATAGTTTGGTGTACAGGTATCAATATTTTGAAGGAATCTGCTACTGTCCTCATCTTCAAGTTATTCAAACAATGACTTTACAATGAAGACGACAGCTTCAGGTTCTTCCAAAACACTGGTACTTAAAACCAAACTACATAGTTTCACATTCCAGATGAAAATGATCCTGAAAAATATTTTACAGCAATATGGCTGTGAGGTAATTTCTAACCTTGCACAATAACTAGATAATTTCACATAAGAAACACCAATACATTGCACACTATTGTAATGGGATCAGAAGCAGTCTAGTATTTTTACACTGTCGCCATATTTATCTACGATGAAAACATCAGTCTGTTTTCAAATTCCAATATCATTGTCAGAATAATACATATTTTGCCACACCCATCATGAAATATCATCCAGCTACAACAGCTGGAAGAAGTAACTATGAAACAGCTCATCAAGGTCACCTCCAGTGGCATCTTTATACACCAAGTTTCACAATACTCTTCTGGCTTGCAGTTACCATAGGGATACATAACTGACAATTATTTCTTTACAGAAAAAACTAAAAACATTAAAAAAAATTAACACTTGAGTTTATTATCATTTCCATAATAGCAAAGCATTCATATCAACAAAAAACACCTGTAATCATATTAAGTTACTGCCAATAAATCATCATCAGTTTGTGTCTTAACACACACATACCTCAATTTTGGGTGCAATCAGCTTACATGGTCCACACCACTGGGCAAAGAAGTCTACAACAACCAAGGCATTCCCTGCCTCTGTAAGCTTGGTTTCAAACTCATTCTAAAATAACAAAATTATAATTACAATTTTAAATGTTTCTTGGTAACCCGTTGACATAAGACAAATATCACAATTTGCACATCATAATTAATTAAATTAATCTGAACGCCAAAATCACGTGCATTCTCGCATGACACATTTCCTGAAAATGTGCTCTCATTTTGCTCCAATGCAATAAAAATTAATTTCATTCTTCTAACCAGTACTAGTTAGCCTAGCCAGTGTCATAACTTCCGCCGGGGAACAAAGTGAATTAATTTTCTTTATACATTCTTATCTTCCTAAGCAAACCCTTGTCCCAAGTCTATTCAGCACTATCTTACGTACCACGAACGCTTGTTTCCGATTATGAACAGCATATCAGCATTATGTACAATGTAACTTAATTGCTTACATACTTAAATTACATAACGTACTTACCGAGTCTTTAATGTGAATTGCCATTGCTCTTATAATTTAAATTAAATAGACTTAACGCTACCAGGAAAGACGCGTTAAATGACTACCCTTGACTCTACGCCAGACGCAACTCCCAAGCCTGCCCTTCAAATTCCCCAAATGAATCAGCAAACAACGCCTATCTATTCAATCAACTACCAACAACTCAATATAACACACACACCACTCTCTCGTGCCAGATCAGAGTACTACGTAATACAGCTATGATTCACTGTAGCTGGCAACACTGTTGAGCAAACAACCGCGTTATACTGCAGGATACTTTACAATTAAAGTACTGTAAACATGTGAAGAAATTAAAATCGCCGTATTTCTAAAACATTTCATACTGAACGTATAAACATGCTGTATATGTTATAATAATGAAACTAATGATGAATTTTACAGGATACTTAGTGATTCGAAAATGAAATGGGTGCAAGATGTATTTAGAGCGTACTTCACATGCCGGTGAAGTGACAGGTTTTGTTACTTAAATTGTTAGCATGCTCTTTTCAGCATAATTTTATAACCTTCATAATGCAATGCAAGGCAGGTAAATGCGTGCCTTTCTTATGAAGAATGCTCGTATCAAATCGCTGTAGAAACAAAAAAAAAAGTGTAAATGACATATCAAAATAGACGTTGTATGAAAGCTGCGGTTATATTCCCACTCTGACTGTAAGTAGGTCGAATTCTGAAACAGCTGAAGGATGAATTCCTTCCGGGTGCCTTTGGCATCTCAGACGACCAACGTCGCTTACTGGGGTGGTCAACAAATATGGAATGATCAAAATATGTGGTGTGACAGAAATCAGTTTTGTGTCCATATATGAGCATATATACGTTTAACGAAAAACATGAGAAAAATTCCAAATCCTGCCGACATTTTCGAAAAGCTGCATCTCTTCATTCTCAGCATTTAATCAAATTTACCATTGTAGGGTGGATAATAAGGAGCTTAAGGGCTCGTTTCGCGTCGCTACATTCATCAGTCCACCAAGGGATAGGCGTGCATCGTGATCTGGTGGATGACAGTGGGATGGAACTCGAAGCAGCTCGGTGGAGATTGTTTCTTGAAATCATCCACCATGGAATCAATAGCTGGAAATTCTCGGTCCTCAAAAGTCACTGACCGCGTGAAAGCTTCCCAAATCTGCATGTCTGATAACCCAGTCAGGGTGTCGAGATTCGAGTGAGGTTCTTGTGGAAATGTGCAGGCTTACGGGATAGCGGTTACTTCCGTGCAAGTCATCAAGGACGGATCACTCGAGATGAACTGCTAGCCCGGGACTACAGAAAGCGAGATAGAGGGCCGACGAACATCCTGACCTCAAGCTTAGGTGCGTGATTGATCACGTGCTTATCAGAATTAGATCAAACCCGGCACATACATCGGAAACTACTTTGCCTCTGTCTTCAGTTATGGCTAATCCCCACAGGAAACTGTGGGCGTTGAAATTGCCTAAAAGAATGAATAGTGGAAGTGAGCGTGAAATCAGACTTGTCACTTCTGAAGGAGAGGCTGGAACTGCTGGAGGGTGATAAATGTTGCAAACTGCAAATAACGCAGTAGGAAAGGGGATACGTGGAGCGGTAGCTTGTAGTGGGGTTTGGATGTTGGCCGGAAAAGAAAATATGCTTTCGCTTCATTGTCACCGACACCGAGCACTAGTTACAAACGTCGACGATTAAAATACATCTGAGAACATTTTGTTGATCGGCTGACTGTCAGTTCTCTGTTTGTGACGTTACATATTGGTAATAGACCCATACTTAACTGTGTGGAATATGCATTGAATAATATTTTTTTCTTTGTGGGTTATTTTGTGACGCTGTCGGCATTGGAGACAATAGAGTTTAGAGTGGTAAAGTGACAGGTGAATACTGAATTTCAAAAGTTTTGGAAGTAAGTGGCCTCGTTCTAATAGAGGCATGTCCCAAAAATTGCCTGGAGTAGTTGAGGAAAATAAATGAAAAGTCTTAGTCAGAATAGACACTAACCTGCCTGAGATTCGAACTGAATACTTCAGAGTACAAATGTAGACAGTTACCGCTATATCAACCTGCTCAGTTAGAAGTTAGTTTACTTTAATATGACAATATTTTCTATCTGCTCTCCAATTTGGGTTTATGTTCTGGATCATGATAATATATAAATAAATTTCCAAGTTATGATAAAATATTTTATGCTTTTTGTCTGTATTTTTAGTTCAGTGGTTCCCAACCTTTCCCGATTTGATAAAAGCTGATCATTCCTGCTACTGAAAATGTCATACCTGACAATGTTTCGTTCCACATTTGTTCATGACTTAGGTCACTGAACATTTACAATAAAAGAAGTGGCGCTGAAATCGCCAAACACTAACACCAACATTAACATTAAAAAATATATAAACTTATTAATTTTAATTAAACTAATACAGTGAATCCTAGCCGTTTCCCCCGTTTGATCACATCTCCAGTTTCACTAATACAAGCCAATCTCGTTTTCTTATTTTACAGAAAACTACGTGAATCTGATATTGTTTTACTTCATATCTGTATAGCATAAGGTTTTGGGAGTTGAATAATTGCAAGAGTAAAACTTGTTTTCGAAGAACAAAACACTAACATTAACATGAAAATTACAGAAACACACCAATTTTAAAGAAACTAATTGGGCTTATGTTACTTAATAATCCTCAAAAGAATGAATTTAAATTAAAGAATTTTCTATTCATCAAAACCTACATATGCTTAAAGAATATTAGACATTAACTCTGAACGCTCCTTTTTAATGACCACTAAGTCAGAAAATTCTCGTTCTGAAAATGAGAGAGATATTAAAGGTGAAAACTCATGAGAACTCTTTTCGTGAAGGCGACAAAGCTGCCCTAATCCGATTTTCACTTGCACTGTAGCCCAAGAATCTGAATGTAAGTTAATTTGAATAAAGGATTTATCCTTGAATTATAATGACGTTTGAGGAATTTCTCTTCATCCAAATCTGAGTGACTGCATCCAACCACATTCACTGAAAGTAATAGATATTTGACCCGCCCCATTTTCCGTATATATTCTTGACTTTTGAATGACCTCCTAAAACATGAAGTGTGTAACAATGAGCACGATTATTTGAACGACAATTAATATCAAGCCCCTCCGCACCAAGAGTGTCATGTGTGAAGTCAAACGCATATCATGGAAGACTTCTGTTTCTAACCTCTCAGTCTACCTGCTCTAATGTTGTCTGGATATAATTACGGCGCATGTCAGGTGGACACAAATGTACTTCTATACCTGGGATATAGGCTGCGCCATAGCTCAAGCGGTTAATCGCTGGCTTCCCACCGCCGCGGCCCGGGTTCGATCTCGGGTCTGGTCAAGTGGGATTTGTGGTGGACAAAGTGGCGATGGGGCAGGTTTTCTCCGAGTACTTCGATTTCCCCTGTCAATCTTCATTCCACCAATTGATCCACAATCGCCCTCACCTATCATCTGGGGCTGGTACAATAGGCCAGAAGTGGCCGCAGTACAAGGGACTTAGTCCCACCCCACTAGCAATAAAAGAAAATACCTGTGATATCAGTCGACGGCAATGCCATCACATACCAGGAAGACAACGTCAACACACATGGGATCCATTTAACTTTGTTTTTAGCTCCAACAAGTATGACCCCTCTTTTAAGCTGCTGAAAGAAACCACATAAACACCGGCGCCTTAGCTTCGCTTCTCGGCTCTCAGAGCCGCACAGCGTAGAGTTGCACGTGGATGAACTGCTTGTAACAGGAGGCTTCAGAAAACTATACCATAAGGAGCTTCATCACTTGAATTCTTCGCCATTATGGCTCTCAAATAAGTGCGAGCGGAACATGTAACGTGCAAAGGAGAATTCAGAAAAGCATACGAAATTTGATAAGGAAAATCTGGAAGGAAGAAACCGCTTGGAAGGCCCAGTCGTTGATGTGCCGATGCTATTAAAATTGATATTAATTACATAGGCTCTGAGGATATTGACTGAATTCGTATGGCTTATGATGAGATCCAGTGAGAAGCTTTCAATTAACCAGAATTGAAGCATCGGGCCCCATAAGAGGTGGAGAAATTCTTCATTAGTTGCAGAAATATTAGCTTCTGATGAAGGATTCTTCTCCATGGCGCTAGTTAAATTTAGTAGCTGATATGCGCTTCCATACAATGCAATCATAAATATTAATAATAACGCTATTATGCGTTCATTTGCTCGCCTTTCTCCCCACATGTGAAAACGTTTGGGATCCAGTATATCACAATTGTGTTACTTAGCTTGTCACTGCAATTGAAATAGAACCAAAGGTCTATTTATGTGGAAGTTCTTCTATGTACTACTTGGATTCATTTTAGAGCATACATACATTGTCTCGCACTGCAGTCCATCAGGATGCTTGCTGTATTTATCAAATGGACCATCACATAGCGAACAGACATAGTTCTGTTTCGGACTGAAAAAAAAAAATACTAAAATTATACTTGTGGGGTTTCTATACTAATAAACTTGTTTCCTGGAACTGGATCAGGAAATGTCAGTAGCTATTACTTCTGAAACTGCAGAAGAAAAATAATTATGACGCATTCTCGAACACACACGAATTGCAACAATCACCACTATTGTCACGTGAAAGCTAACGTACATCTTACCTCTGAAATTTTGTATGAACATACTGAACAACGGAATTTTTATGTGGCAAAAAAAAATATACAGAGTGTTGAAAATTTCCCTTCCCATGTTAAAATTGCTACCGTATTGATTTTTACGATTGTTGTGGTTCCAAACTGGCAACACGGTGTCGTCAGATGTGTCGGTAAACATGGCAGACGATGATATGGAGTATTACATAAAATTTCCTTCGCCAAGCGCGAAAGATTCCACACCTACTAGCGAAACTGAAGAATTTGTGTTTGTTTACGATGAAGACAAGTTGCCCGTGGTTATGTTGTTAGGATGGGCAGGTTGTCAAGACAAATATCTTTCTAAATACAGTGCTATCTACGAAGAAAGAGGGTAGGGGAAAATTATCGGTGTTTTACTTACGTGTTTTGTTTAAATTGCTTCTTCTTAAGGCCTATATGGTATTAAAAAATAGATAATTTTGTACGCAAAACTAAGCGTACGATGTAAAATCTTTATATCGAATATATATTTTTCAACTTTAGCTATCGATGGAAAGTGGCGGATCACCGGCAGAGGCATTTCCATAAAAATTAATTAAATCAAAGAAATTTATGAAAAAGAGCACACAACAGCCAGATAAAATGGTCCCGTGCCTTGAAATGCGGACGAGGATAAAATGATAGAACACGTAGGGATCGCACTTATGAATCACGGTCGGTGTATGCATGCATATTGACGTTCATTACCTTACTTGCCCTTCATACCAAAAACAAGGTTTAGTAGTACTTAAGAATTTTTACTTTCCTTGTATTCAGGGTTCCAGCTGTATAACACATGTTCTGAATGTATCTGAAAGTTTGCAATTCAGCAGCAGTATGGACTGTATCTCATATGTTCGCTTGTTGGCCAAGAATACAGTTGGACATAGGTTCAAACCTGGCACGATTTTGATTTTTTTTTTTGTTGCAGTTTTGCTATTTTTGCTATTGTTTGTCAGGTATAATTTAAAATTTTCGTAACAGTGACTTATTTATGATTGTTAACTTTTGAACAATATTTCATACATAAATTGTATGATTGTTTATGATTTAATTTCCTGAAAAAGACATACTCCAAACTCCAGTGATTATCACTGCCAATAGCAGAAACGCCAGGACTTAAGAGCCAACTCAAAAGAAGTTTTAACCCATTTATTAAATTTGGATGTAATCATGGGTTTTAAATTCACAGTTCATTGTAGAGGATTTATTTTTATGCAAATTTCTGACGATTTCATTTAGCAGTCATATTTAAATTACATTTGGCACATTAATTTTTTAATCACACACTGCCACTGAACTCTTGGTTTCTTCTATCTTTATGAAAGCATATACTTGTTAGTATTATTTACTAATAAGAGACCCCATAATTCTAACCAGAAAATCGTGATATATATCTTATTGTTTTGTAAGCACAGTACATTGAAATACTGTAAATTACTGAAGCATATCTTGTTTAGTACCAGATGTTTTATTTCAGGATAGTTTGTTTTTATTACAATTAATCATATTTAATATCATACACTTTTGGAATAACAAATGTGTAGTGTATTTTATCTTGTATATCAGTGGCATGGTGAAACAGTTTTCTTCCTAATACCTGATGGTTTACCACTGAGTTACCTGATGAACTGTTGTGAAGAAATTAAAATAGGATTATGATTCAACCGGGATACCACAGTCGGTATAGTGACTGGCTATGGGCTGGACGACCAAGGGGTCGGAGTTTGAGTCCCGGTGGAGGAAAAAATTTTCGCTTCTCCATGTCTTCCAGACTGGCTCTAGGACCCACTCAGCCTCCTATCCAATGGGTACTGGGGGCTGTTTCCCCAGGAGTAAAGCATCCCAGGCATGAAGCTGACCACTCACCTTCATCTAGTACCAAGGTCAAGAAAACGTGGAGCTATACATCCACTTTCCAATATGTCTTAATGGCGTAGTGATTGATTAGTTATGCAAAGGGAAAACTTTACCTTTTTGCCTTTACCTTATCATTCAGTACCTAGTAAGTGACAGGTTGTTAGAGGGACATGTTTATAACTTGTCCAAAATTATTCACCATTCATGCACTAGTCTTGTATGCTACCCTGATATAATTTTTTACAGTTTGACTTGATCCCTTCTTACACATTTGTGTTTTCATTTATATAATTAATTACACATTAATTATGTGCTGGAACAGATGCATCACTGTCCGCTACACAGCACCTGTTGATTGCTTATTTTGGAGGAGAGGACATATGCACCAGCTGGGACGTCGACTTGTAGAACTTATCACTGATATGAGCTTGGAGGAACATCCAATATTTTTTCATGTTTTCTCTAATGGGGGAGCATTCCTATACCAGCATGTCAGCCAGGCAATACAGATGTGCAGCAAACCATTGAAGGTACAAAAAGAAGTGGTGTTATGCTTATACAGTTACATTTAAGCTCAAAAACACAGTAATTCTAAGTACATTTAAGCTCTTTAAGAATACTTTTGTGGATCGCTGTATGGGTCTCTGTAATTTTGGGTACTAATATTAGATATATATTCTTTCAGATTTTTAAGTTCATTTTTTCCAAAAATCCAAGGAAAGAGAGGTGCCTGGTGGGCTTCACACTAATCCTCTCCTCTCATGATGCCATGGTATCCGTGGTAAATTTAAATATGGATTATTCTGCTTTAATAGTTTGCAACTATCAGAAGTCTCACATTGCATTATTCTCTGCAACTCACTCACTCAATCCCTCTGAGTTGAGAAAATTCAAATAGTGCAGCAACATGTTATGGAAGGGATGGACAAAACATACCACATTTATACACTAAATTGTGTCCAGAATTTTAGTTGCTACGTATTTTGTTTATTTAGTCAGGTTCTTTCTGGAAATGCAGTTTGTATTCTGATGCCAAGCTATGGACTTCATAAGGATGGATCATTTATTAGTTATAGATTTACTTAAACTGTTGCATACCTTGCAGGCCTACCAACTTGCTTGCCTCGGGGTACTGCATTGAGACCACTACACTTAAAGAGACTTGCTCATTGTTAATCAATTGGCATAGGATTTCTGTCAGTAGATAGTGTCATGTGTGATGTACTGGTGTATAGAGGAAACAAAGGGCTTCCATGTCCTTTATTGTGTAAAGATTATTTGAGCAAAGTGTTGTGGGTTTTTCTGTGCAACTGTACTTACCACCATCAGCCTTGGCATTTTAGCAGATAGCTCTATGGTGGGGGGGGGGCACACGGTAGTGTAGCTGGTTGAGACACTATGCTACAAGCCAGAAGGATTGAATCCTGATGGGATGGGTTCTTTTCAATTTACCTAATCCTTCCAGCTGCAATGGCCCTGGGGTCGACTCAGCATCTAACAGAAATGAGTACCAGGAATCTTCCTGGTGGTGAAGGGCAGCTGACACATAAGGCTGACACCCTCACTGCCATTTGTGAGCCGATTGGGATCCTCAATGTCTCACAACCCTAAGGCCTTCCATGGCCTGTTACTGGGATATGTTTACCTACCTGCCCTCTGTGGTAGGGCTTGGCACTCAAAGGGTTGAAGAACAGATTTTGTTAGGACATGGAACATGGAATGCAAACTTGAAAATGCCTAGATAAGTCTGTTATCATTGCTGTTATCATTACTATCCCATGTTTTTTTATGATATCCCCTTTCACCAATGTCTATAAGGATTACAATAATAAATAATGGAAATGACTTGTTTGGTTTTCTCTTTTGCAGGTATTATATGATCACAAACACTAATTGTTGCTGACTGATTGATACAGATTATAAGTTGATGTGATATTTTGTATTTCAGAGAAATTAAACATTGAAAATATTTAATACATTTCTGTGTCAAAATGCCTTTGTTTCTTAAAAGTTATTTGGTTTCACAAGTCACATAAATGCAGCATAACTTTCGGGATAGGGATGGTTAAAACCCATTTAAAATATAATGAAAACTGAAACGCTTCTTCTAATTTGTATAACATGAAATAGCTACAGATATTTCTAACACGAGCAATATTTGACTAGAATATTATGAGTTCACCCATTGTGACTTAGGGAGATGTTAATGGAGACGTGATGAATTGTTCCTGTTAAGTAAAAAGTAAGTAAAAGTATCCCTGTAACAGGCCGTGGAGGCCCATAGGGTTGTAAGATGTTGAGGTTCCCACATTTTCTAGACAATCGCAGATGGCGGTAAGGTTGTCAGTCTTACGTGTCAGTTGCCCTTTACCCCCAAGAATATTCCTGGTACTCATTTCTGTTAGAGGCCGAGTTGACCCCAGGGCCATATTGAGGCTGGAAGGATTAGGTCAATTAAAAAATCCAATGACCTCATCGGGACTTGAACCTGTGACCTTCCACCTTTTAGCATATTGCCTCAACCAACTACAGTACTGCATGCCCCTGATTTGTTCCTGTTAACTGTGATAAATACATATGATCTGAGAGCCTTTTACATGACCAGTAATACAATTTAAAACATCTGCTGAAGATTAATGATAACAAAAAAGATTTATATAATTTTAGTGGGGTGTACAAACTACAATGTTCCGACTGTCCTCTAAAATATATAGGACAAACTGGATAGACCTTTAATGTCAGATTTAAGGAACACATACGTGACATAAAAAATAATGAACAAAGTTCCAAATTTGGCCAACACATATTTGACACCATGGATGAGTACAGTACGATTGACAATACATTAGAAGTTTTATATATTGGCAAGAAAGGCCGAACTTTAGACATATATGAAAGATTTTACATTTATGAAATTANAACCGATTTGATGTTATTAAACATCAATCAAATTTTAATTTTAATTTTAATTTTATATATGACTTGTTATTGTTTTAAGTAACCTACTTATTGTATTCTTGTGCAAATTAACTTAAATGATTTATAACATTGTATCAAATTTTACGTACTGCAGTTCGATGGTGTACAAACGAAGTGCGTTTGTCTGATGATGGCCACTCGTGGCCGAAACATGTAGCAGAACTATACTGAGCATTGTCCTTGAACTTCTATATTTGCTGTGTTGTGAGGGTCAAATAAAGAGGTTGTATAATGCATACAGACCTATGTACAGGATATACCTAAAATCATATATGTGACAGATATATTCTTATGCATATGGTCTTTACTTGCATGCAATAATTATGTCATGAAACTGACATCCAGATGGATGAAATTCTTTCTTCAAAGATTCTAAGTATAAATATAAACTCTTTGAAAGCAGATTCTGTCCACAAGTAATCCATTAACTTTCATTTGTGTTCGAGGAATATGGAAAGCAAGAATTTTGATTGAATTTCAGCAAAAAAAAAAAAAAAGATTACTGTATCTGGCATCTGACATGAGAGTTGATGTTTTTGTGATTGATCCCCATATCTATAAGTTTGCATTTCTCTGAGTGAATCCAGATGCCATAGAAAGTATGATAAGTGTAATTTTCATTTCACTGTATTCCTTTTAAGTACAATATTAGCATTTTTAATTGTGGTTTTAATTTCTGTTTTTTTCTTTTCCTTTTAAGCTGAATGAGTTCATGAACGAAATCCTTGGAAACACTGATACTTGGCATTAATTTGTTGTGTGTTATTGTTTTGATTTGAGTTTCTGTCAGGCATTTCTCTTTTTTTTTTCTTCTTATTTTTTTTAGGCTGAAGGAGTTCCATGAACAAAAACTTTCGGAAACACTGACACATGACATTAATTTGACTGTGTGTCCCTGTAAATTATCATCCCATAAGTTGATATGGGTTAATGGTTCTGAATTACAGTCGCAAGAGAAAGCTGGTATGGCCCGTTATGTGTATGCATGCATATGTGTGTGTTGCGTTTTACATGTGCACATGTATGGGGGACATATATGCTTATTTGTGCTTGTGTGCAAGTTTATGTATATGTAGTGGGTTATTCAAAGTCATATGGCCAAATTTTAGGAGGCTGTTGAGATAATTTGGGGCAGAAGATGTAAATAGACAGTTATATTATATGTCACTATTTCAGAGATAGGATGTTTCAAAATGTTATTCTCCTTTTTTTTATGTTCATATGTTGGAGCTTTCAGAACATCACAAAAGGGAACTCATACTGCATTTGCTTGTGACTCATATAACTTTTGATGTAAAAGTAGTGGTAACAGTTAAAGGTGATGCCAGGATTTACTAATGCAGAGTACAATGGTGTGCGCATACATTTTGTATATGGCTTTTAGTATACAAATGCTATGAGTTGCAGTAAGGAGATACCAATGTCAGTATCCAGATCATAGGAAACAGAACAGATATGTTTTGCATCTGTATACTACACCCTTCATTGCAGCATGCAGAATAAAGAGGAAGTGTTTGGTGCTGTACATGTTAATCCATCAACTGGCACTCATTTTATCATATATGAAACAGACCTCTGTCAGATTGCAGTTGTATCCTTTTTATGTACAACGTGTACAAGGGCCACAGCCATGACTGTCATGATGGTATGTGTACAAACCTGGAAATGAACCTGACTTTTGTGCCATATACTGTGAAACGATGAGGCAACATGCACAAGGAGTGGAGTTAATGGTTTCCGCAGCTTACATGAACAGGTACTGGAGAATCACAGTACACTCTTCATTTCAAGACAGGTTTAGCGTTAACAGGTGGACTAGAATTGGATAGTATTTGATAATGAATCATGTTTCTAGCATCCATTAGCCGATTTTTATGAAATAACACATCTGCTTTTATTGAAGGAAGTATCCCTTAATGTTTGCTAGTGCATATGGTTTCAGCGTGTGGTGCATCTACCCATTTTCCACATCCCATGTGTAATTGGTTGAACAACCATTTTCAGACACATGGATTGACTGTGGGGTTCTGATCATCTGGCCTTTTCATTGTGAAGCCAATTTTTCTTCTGATGGAGATGCATCAGAGAAAATGTTCAGGTACAGAAGCAGAAGTCTGCGACAGTGTGATCACTCACATCTTAGTAGCTGCAACAGATGTGAGGGGCCAACTTAGATGACTGATTCATGTCAGGGGCTCTATTTAACATCACTGTGATATGTACGTGTGAGCTGCAGGATAACAGTTTGTGTAAAGAAATATGTAGAATTGTGTTGTGTGAACCCTCAGTGCACAATGAGACATTTGTGTTAAACATATTCTAAATTCAGACTTAAAAGAGCTGATAACTTCGAAATATTTACTGTTTTTAAATTGTAATTAAAAGTAATAAATTTGAATCCACACAGTGTGGAACATACCATGTTGCATCTTAGGAATTACAGCTGTGAAGGTGTGACACAGAACTGATGCATTGGAACTTAAGGACTTTGGTTCCATTGACCTTGAAATCGGCAGTGGCCTGACATATAGTGTGTTTTTTTCAGTGCATATGACATTGAAAAGTTGATTTTGGTATTGACTGTGAACTGCATTTTACCTTAAAATAACTTCCATATTAAATGTACACATTACCTACCAGAAGATAGTGATGGTATTTTCCAGAAAAATTATGCATATGCATCATCCTGGAAGCTGAGAAGATGATTAAGAAGTGTGGCATCCGGAAAACCCAGTGGCATGACTTTCATAATAATTTCTGTGAAGGTCATCATAGATTCAGTAGTTGCATGGATTGACAGATGCAGAGAGAAATTAGTCACGAATTATTTTTCTCTTTTAGAATATAAGGCTAAAATTAATTTAAGCTGGCAATTCAAATGGCTGTTGTAAACATTATTTGATCTAATTTGGAGACTTTCATACGTATGGGTCAAATTTTTTGACACTTTGCATCTGTATTGTATGAGTGTGAAACTTGGTCTCTGATGTTAAGGGAGGAACACAGACTGAGGGTGTTGAGAATATTTGGACTGAACAGAGATGAAGTGACAGGAGGTTAGAAGAAACTGCATAATGAGGAGCTGCATAACTTCTACTCTTCCCCAAGTATAATTAGAATGATCAAGTCAAGGAGGATGAGGTGGGCAGGTCATGTAGCAGAATAGGGGAGATGAGGAATGTGTATAGGATATTGGTGGGAAAGCCAGAAGGAAAGAGACCACTGGAAAGACCAAGGTGTAGGTTGATGGACAATATTAAAATGGTTCTTAGAGAGATAGGATGGGATGGTATGGATTGGATTGATGTAACTCAGGATAGGGACCAGTGGCGGGCTCTTGTGAATACGGTAATGAACCTTCGGGTTCCATAGAATGCTGGGAAATTCTTGAGTAGCTGCAGAATTGGTGGCTACTCCAGAAGGGCTCAGTTCCATGAGCAAGTAAATGCATCTATATTTTTCATCAGATTTTAAATAGTTTATAGATTTGAGTCAGTATGATTGATGCTATTTGCTGGTGATTCCATTGCTGATTTTAGCAAATGCAAGTGATAAAGGGAGACTGTGTATTACAGGTTAAAGGTGTTATATTTGACAGTGCCCCAGGCAAGAGACGAATCATGTCTCTCTTTCGAGCACTAGCAGCAATCATTGGGGGTCCTGCCTACTGTAACATTCCAGCTGCTATTCTTATCACTGTGTTTCTTGCTGTGGTATGGTTATTTGAAGTGATAGCACAATCACTTAAGGAAGGGAGACCACTCCGGACAGATCCAATAGATCTGGTTGAAGAACCCTTCACTTGGCCTCAGCTGTTTCTTTACTCAACTGCAGATAAATTGATTCGGTATCAGGTAAGAAAAATTGAAGCAAGCAAATGAAGTAGTGGGATGTGCTGTGCAGATCTGTCTGTGTTAAATGATTAGTGTCTTGATATGTTTTGCCTCTTAATGTTGTAATTTAACCTCAAAATACCAAATGTGGCAGGTACAAGTAAGTAACCACATGTATGGGAATACAGAATCTTAGACATTTCTGTAGAAGATTCATAAGTTTAAAAACAAAAAAAAAGTAAAGCTATCCCTGTAACAGGCCATGAAGGCCCATAGGGATGTGAGACGTTGAGGGTCCCACATTATCTAGACAGTCGGCTCAAAGATGTTAGTAAGGTTGTCAGCCTTACGGGCTGGCCGCGCTTTACTCCCCAGGAAAATTATTTAATTAATTCCTGGTACCCATTTCTGTTAGAGGCTGAGTTAACCCCAGGGCCATAGTGGGGCTGGAAGGAGTAGGTCAATTGAAAAAAAATCCAATGATCTCATCGGGACTTGAACCAGTGACCTTCTGGCTTGTAGCATAGTGCCTATTGCAAGTGTTATATCCTTATAAGCCTATTTCAGCTATTGTTAGGCTCTGAAAAAAAAATCTTTTCAGTTATTAATAGAAATAAATATTCTGTAAGATTTCAGGTTCTCACAGCAGTGATTATGAAGAGTTCTGTCTTCTGGGATATAGCGCTGTGTAGTTCATTGAAAATCAACCATAATCTTGGAGGAACACATTACTTCCATCTTCCGTTCTACTTGCTGTCTGCTTCTTGCTGGTTTCTTGCTTGGTTTACTCTTCAAGCCTGAAGATGGAAGTGACATGTTTCTCTGAAACGCCAGTTGACTTTTAATGGGCTACATGATGTTTTATCCCAGGAGGTAGAACTCTTCGCAACAAATATTTTGTTGAATAATCCTTGCCACATCTTGTTTTGTGCTTGTTTAATGAAATGATATAAAAAAAATCACTGGCTTATTATAGTGTTCCATTTTACTGGTCCTCACTTCTCTTATATGAGGGGCAGTCAAAAAGTTCCTGGAATGGTGGTATAGCACTCTAATGGTAGGACATATGGTAACGCTTACCTAATCACCTTCAAAGTAGGACCCTTGCGTGCACACACACTTGCTCCATCGATCCTACCATTGTTGGAAGCAGCGATGGAAGGCTTCTTTTGGGATCTTCCAGAGCTTAGCCGTCACATTCAATTTGATGTCCTCCATGGTTGCGAAAAGTGTCCCCTTGAGGCCAATTTTCAGAGTAGGGAACAGCCAAAAGTCACTTGGAGCGAGATCCGGAGAGTACGGGGGTTGAGTGATGACAGGAATTTTTTTCTCGGCGAGGAATTGTTGCACAACGAGTGATGTGTGGCTCGGTGCGTTATCGCGATGCAGAAACTACTGTCCCTGCCACTTGTTGTGCCACTTCCTCTGCAACCTCTGCAAGACTTGCACATAGAAATGGCCAGTAGCAGTCTGTCCAGATGGTACAAACTCATGGTGCACCAAACCGTCAATGTCAAAGAATGCAATGAGCATCACTTTGTCTTTAGATCTGACGAGGCGTGATTTTTTTGGCTGGGGAGACGACGCTGTGTGCCACTCTGATGACTGCATCTTCGTCTCTGAGTTGTAGGCGAACGCCAATGACTCATCGCCAGTGACAATCTTTTTGAGAAACGTCGGGTCCTGTGTACTTTTGTCAAACAGATTGCCAGCGACCATCATGCAACATTCCATCTGATCCGTGGTCAGCTGCCTCGGAACAAACTTTGCACTGACGCGTCTCATCTTCAAATCATCGGACAAAATGGCATGACTGGATCCATGAGTGATACCAACTTCTTGCTCCAACTCCGTGATGGTCATTCTTTGATCACATTGAATCAGTTGTCGCACTTTTCCAATCATTTCTTTGGTTCTGGATGTCTAAGGTCTCTCGCTGCGCTGGTCATCCTCTAACGTCTCCTGCCCATTCTTAAACCAGGAAAACCATTCGTAAACTGTGGATTTCTTTAGTGCAGTATCACCGTAAACTTTCTGCAGGGCCGATAGCATCTCAGAAGCAGATCTTCCAAATTTGCACATGAACTTTATGTTCTCACGCTGTTCAAACTGCAACATTGCGCCGAATGACAAACACTAACGTCTAATTCAAACAGAACAGTAATGACACTGCACACTGAAACCTGTCCAGACCTGTTGCACCTGTGAGCAGACATGCTGAGCTCCCCACAACAGTGTGTGCGCTATCTTATCACTCGTTCTCCATCTGCAGGGGAATTCTGGAAACTTTTTGACTGCCCTGCATATTTCCCATAACACGTTTAAGTGATGTTCTACTGTGCCTGGCTTGTTCCGTACACAAGTATAGTATGGAAAATTGCTGTGCATTCATTCTCTTCATCTGTTATATCAGCTGTTAAGTATGGGCTGACTGCTCATAGTACAAAAATTGATATTAATTAATTATGTAAAATCAGATTAAATACCATCTCATTTTGTAATATGTACAGAACAGATTTGGCTGACTACATATAAAGATACTGATTTACATAATGCTGAATTTACGTGTCATTCAAACTCACAATTCCAACGCATAGTGATTGTGTCAGACATCTTGTGGAGATTTTCAGAATGTAGTCCCAACTAACAGTTCTTGTGCAGATACAAAAAATGACATTTTCCTTCTGCATTAGTGGGTATTGAAATTTTCTTTTTTTAACCAGGACTTTCCCTCATTGACAATTTTTGTTTGCTTCAGGTCTTTGAACTGATGATAGTAGTAGCCTATAAGTACATCATTCTCCACCACAGATGCAGCACTACATCTGCCTTAATTGTTTGTACGAATATCTGGTATCTGTCTGTCTACATCCACCAACTTTAATTCTTTCCGAGGCTCTGGGAATGCATTTCCAGATGTCATAAACTTAAGCAACAAAATTTCAGCGAACATAGGACTACAATGATAAACAAACAGCATGGAATGAAAATCTACACAAGAGTCACTGAAATGTCCATATATGAACTACATGTTAATATATGATTGATTAAATAACAGAGAAGAGCAATTGCTAGCTTTACTCTTTATGTCTCTAAAAGGTTCAGCAACTGAAGAGTTGTCTTGCTGTTATCACAAAATTTCTTCCCAGATTTCCCACATTTTCTCATTCCTGGGAATCATTTCTTAGGATGGTTAAATCATGAACAGTTTATATTCTTTAGGGGAAGGGGGAGGTAACAAGTAAAAGAATCTTTATATTAATGTATAAATAAGATGTTAGGCAATCATCTAGAATGAACAAAAACATCAATTCACTGGTGGGATTCAAAATTTTTACTTCCAGTATCCAGTGCCTTAAACTGCAGCCCTTAGGATCTCCTGACTTCATGTCAGTTTTACCATTATTAGAGTTGTTGACACTGAAGTTGTCAGAAATGTATTTTAGAATGAAGCAGCCACTTAGGGACAAACATTTCTGAGAAGATTAACTAATTTCCCTTTTTCAGGATATTGAAAAGTTTGCAGAGTGTAGGCGTCAGAGAGGTGTCAGTGTATCAGCAGTTAAGTTTGATGATTCACCTCATGTCAAACATTATTTTGTGCATCGAGAAATTTACATAAATACAGTATGCAGCTTCCTTCATTCATGTCTGTCAGGTATGTTGCATTATCATAATCACCAGAAGACAGTTCTGCTTTCACTGATTTTCCTAAGTACGATCGTGCCTTGTCAGCAGTGTTTTTTTTCTGAATATAGACTGGAAATGTTTGTGATTTCCATTTGTATGTAGTTTTTCCAACTATGGTAGCTGGTTAAATGCATCCACGGTTTCTAATTCATGCAATACAGAAGAGTCTGTGGTCCACTAAACATGGTCATCATCATGGAATGATTTGAACTCAACAAAATCTAATAGGCAAATTAAAAAAAAAAAGATGATTGTGATGATTTTATTTTAATTGGTAGGTACCTGAACATATATTATTTCTAAATATGTTACTAGGCCTAAGTACTTTTTTATATTTAGTGAAGGAATAGGCAGGTTGGTTGATGTGTTAAGAGTGGCCATGGTTCTCTTAACCCCACATTTGTGTTTTGGCAACCATGACTTTCTTAACCACGGTAATTCTCAGGAACAAAGCCTGCTTATAAGATAACTTTCCGAATTTTTCATTTGTTTCAGAATTGGGTGTCAGTTCAATAAGAATGTTTGGTGAGTCCACAAGTGGAACAAACTCATTTGCAACACCTTCGGCATCCCCAAAACATGAAGTACCAGAATCATTGCAGCCAGTGAAATCTGATTAAGGGACTTACATAGTATAAATAACTAATTTATTTTTAAGTCTTGGACAGGTTTATGCATTATAAAGTAAATGTTTTTTTAAATGGTTCAGACAGTTCCATTAGAGACTTTAAATTTTGCTTTGTTTTATGGCCCTTATCTCGTAAAATGTTCATTTTATAAGTGTTTGTGTTCAGGTACATTTAATTTAAGTTTTTGGAGATGGTTCAGGTATTTATATGTGGTTGTAACCCTAAAATTTTACTGAGTATTGGAGAAAAGAATGCATGTGACTGTAAGTTACAGGTTTTAAATTTTGAGAAAGTCCTTCTTTCTAATGATGTAGATTTTGCATGGAAGGCCCGGTAGTAGCTTTACTGTTTAAAATACATACATATACTGTGTCTTTTAAAGTTTCTTTTCTAGGGATGATATTCAGACTTGATATGTGTTAAAATTAGTCATTCCAGCACAGTATGTTGTTATCACAGGGAAAGCTGGGGTCGGGTCATAGACTGGGAATGAGCATCAGTCATTTGCAGTTTGGTTATGTATAACCTGTGACCACTTGTCTGTGTGCGATAAACATGTTGTAACAGTTTAGTCGATCTATATCTGCTTATATGAAATATTGAGAAGTGATTTCTGACATTTTGCTAGAGGAAATATGTATGTTTAAAATACTTTTATATGTCCTGTGATATAGGCACAAGATGTTTGCCATGGTTTAACTTTATGCAAGTTACAATTTATTCTAAGTATGAAAACTGAAACATGGCATGTGATTTATTAGAATGCATGCACTATATTACTTTTAACCAAAGTACTACAACCGTCTCACTTGGTTGGTGTAGTTGGTTATTCCAATAGAAGTAACCCAGAGAGACACTCCAAATATGTTAAGTTTACTAGCAAACGATCACAGGGTATTTATATCTTGGAAATCAATGAGGTCCTAAGAATGAGAATGTTTAGCATATAGAAATTTTGTGCGCAAGGTCAGATATAATCAGGTGGACTAAACAACAAAACAAAACAAACTCTGTGATTTTAGTCCGCAAGCGAACTATAACAACCTCGTGATGATAATTGAGGAGCTATTTCAAGGAAATAGCGGCTCCGGTCTAGAAAACGGAAATTAACGGCCATGTGGATTTGTTGCGCTGACCACGCGACACCCTCTGTCTGCAAAAGTTGGCACTAAACTTCGCCAATAAGCGGCGGTCGCTTGGTCGGTCGGACTGAACAACAAACCATATAATTTGTATGTGTAATTTGAGCTTCTAGTTGTGCCATATGGTGAAGTTGTTCCATTTCTGTGCAATCTTCAATTTGAATGAGGTTACAAGAGAATGCAGTTCTGTGTATAGAAGTCTTGTATGGGAGTAAGGGTGTAGGTGAAGAGCATGGTGCTATATTCGCAATTTGTATATTAGTGAGATCCCTCATTTGAAGTTGGGCGAATAAGGCAAAAGGAGGATGCGACCCAAAATGTAGGTCTTTTAACTGTAATAATGGTGCAGGTGAAGAGTGTGGTGTTTATATATGTAATTTGTGTGTGATGGACCTGAGTTAAAGTTGGGTCATTGAGGTGAAAGGAGAGGATGCGACCCAAAATGTAGGTCTTGTAATGGGAGACTTCAGTTAAAACTGTAAATCTTAATTACATGTTTATGTACTTTCATTCATTATTTGTGTTCTTTACTTGCATACTCACATTCTTTTGAAAAAGCCGTGTCTGGAGATTTACATGCATAACCTTGTCCAAAATGTCTTAATACTAGAGGCGCATATATAAAAGGCAACATTGAACTCCTATATCGATTGCAGATACTAAGCTAACAAGAAACTCTTTCTTAACTCACAACTTAATTTAAAATAGTCAGAATTTAGATGTCCAAATTAGGTATTATCTTTAACCCTTTGCATGTCACAATTTGATGATATCAGCTGAGGATGCTTATGTTAAAACAACTGCAGTAAAGAAATTGGCATGTTGTTAATCATTTAGTATAGCATTGCTGTCAATAGATGGCATCAGTAGTGGCATACCGTTATTTAGAGAAACAGAAGGGCTCTTAAATATTCCCCATTCTGGTTGAAAGTCTATGATGAAAGTATTGCAGGTTTTTCTGTGGAGCTGCACATACTAGCCTTCGCATTTTTAACAGATATTTCTATGGAATGTCTTGGCTCACAGAGGGTTAAGTCTTTCTTGTCAAGAAGTTCCTGCAGTGTTTTACATAGAAGTCTTTTTTAACTTATCGGATAGATCATTTGTAATTATATACTCAGTTTACTTTGCAGAGTAAGAGGGTTCTTAAAAATGCCTTAGTGCCCTTTGTCAAATGCATAATCATAGCAACTGATGGAAAAGGGAGCAGGTGTCGAGAATTAAATTATAATTCTCTGTATGTACATAAATTCAGTGCTTGAAAGTATGTATGCTGATGTTTTGTGTTTATATTTAACTGAACACAAGAGAATTCTTATAGCAGATACTGCATTATGCACTTAGAACATGTTTGCCATGTTCGTATTTCTAATCATCAAAGGAGAGAAAGCTATGATGAACAAGTATTTTCATTTACTGCTCATTCTACTATGGTTGCTCCTCTGCAAACTGTTCACTATTTACATGTGGTTATTTGAAAAAACCAAGAAACTTTTGAGATCTTTGAGTTCATTTCTTTTCAGTATTCTCCATCTGCAGTTGTATGCAAGCTACAGTAAGCATCTTCAGTACTTTGGTTTCAGGATGTCCTTCAAAATTTCATCACAATATTGATTATGGTCTACATATCCCTGAATTTTCATCCTTTGAATACTTCTTTTAGTTTCAGAAATAACAAAATGTCCATGGAGGCTAGATCCAGAACCAAAGCATGTCATGAAGCATAACTGTTCCTTTAACTAATTAAGCGTATGGAGAGTGGATGTAGAGATCCACATTTTCTTGACCTCGGCACTAGTTGGAGATGAGTGGTCAGCTTCACCCCCCTGCTGCTTTATCTCCAGGGAAAGAGCCCCCGGTACACATTGGATAGGAGGTAGAGTGGGCCCCAGAGCCAGTCTGGATGACATGGAGGAGTGAAAATTCTTGCCCCCACCGGGACTTGAACTCCGACCCCTCAGTCATCCAGCCCGTAGCCAGTTGCTATACCGACTGCGCTATCCAGGCTCATATAACTGTTCCTTTACTATTTATAAAATGTGATTCATATATTTTCTTAGTTACTTAATTAGTTCATTTATTTATTATTTAAATAAAGGACTGGAGAGATTTCAGATTAATTGCAGTTTCTCTCAGATATAGTGACTTCAGCTCTCACTTGACTCACTCTACCTCTCAAGGTAACACATGCATTAGATGTAGCTTTCACAGTGTTCAGAGTCAGAAAATTATTTTATTATGTCTTGAGGACGAGTCTGCTGTAAACATGTTAGAAAATAATGCGGTATGCAACATCATTACTGGGTGGATGGACAGAAGCAGATACACATTATGATTTGTAAACTTCTGTCCTATTCTTAAGAGATTATTGCAATGATTGTATGTGAATCAGTATGAGTCATTTTAAATATGTCTTTAATTTTAGCAATATTTATTTATAATATATATGTATATATTTCTGTACTGAAATCACTAAAAATATTCAGGGGGCTGGGTCACAGCTTGTATAAATGTACAGTGACCTTTCAGGTCATACAACTGTCATTTTATAATTTTATTCTGCAGAATGTATCTTAAGATTCATGACAATTTACATCACAGTTTACGCTTATGTACTTAGTGCAAGATTTTGCATATAGTTTGTTTCAGAACATTGTCTTTTACTTTGTGTATGTACCAGAAGAATTGGAGTTAACTTCGGTTAATGTGTAATTCATAACCATTCATTCAGTGGAGAATTATTTTTCCTTCCATTTATAAAATTTGTCACCTTCCCAATTCCATATGTTCTTTGGTGTAATTAAATTGTGGGGGAGGGAAACAGTGTGACATGACATATGTAGTGAAATACAGTGAAGTGATATTTAGATTGGGATAAAGTAAGTAAAAAGTAAAGTAAAGATATCCCTGTAACAGGCTGTGAAGGCCCATAGGGTTGTGAGATGTTGAGGTTCCCACATTTTCTAGACAATCAGCTCATAGATGGCAGCAAGGTTGTCAGCCTTATGCACCGGCCACCCTTTACCCCCAAGAACATTCCAAGAATATTCCTGGTAATCATTTTTGTTAGAGGCTGAGTTGACCCCAGGGCCATAGTGCGGCTGGAAGGATTAGGTAAATTGAAAAAATCCATCTAATTGGGATTCAATCCCACGACCTTCTGGCTTGTAGCATAGTGTCTCAACCAACTATGCTACCACATGCCCCATTCAGATTGGGATAGTTTTTTTAATTTACTTAAAGAGTTTATGTTCATCCTTCAAGGTGAATCCCTCTGTAGAATTTGTATCTTATTTTTTATCATATTTCATTTTCATGTGTGAAACTTTATGATTTTTAGAATCCATTTATTGGGACATGAATGAGCCCTTCAAGCATGTAGCAAAGTGCATAATGAATTTCATAGTAATATATTATTAAACTGAAGCTCGCATATCTCAGGATATCCACTGCATTTTTGTAGTTATGCAGAGTATTTTAATGAAGTTTCATATGAGGGCAGTGTGTGCTGGATTTTAAAATTACATTTCAACTCTAGCACATTTTAGTGGTTTTAATGTCATTTCCACTCTCCATGAGGCAAACCTTTGGACATTTATCTTGCCAATAGCTTAAAAATTATAAGGTATTACATAGTAGATTAATTCCTCAGTCATGTTACAATTAACAGATTAGCAGTCAATTTAAGGATGTTTAGTTTTTATACATATTCATTGAATTCAGCCTTATGAATATTACAGTAAATTTGCCAAAGATATTGCATTTCCTCAGAATTTTAGTACATGCATCTAAATATTGTATAAATAAAAAGAACCATCTTACACATACACTAAATAAAATGAAGTGTGAGATTTTTTGGTTTCTCATGACATTGACTTTGAAGATTACTGTCTTCTGGGATATGATACTGTGTAGTTTGGTAGTATGTTACTAGTGTCCTGCAAAATGGTAGTACCTCTCTACCAAACTATGTGACGTCACATCTCAGAAGGTAGTAATCTTCAAGTTAAAACATCTCAAATTCTTACTTTTGTTGAGGCTTCAAAGGAAGAGAGTTCTTTCTTGAAACCTCTGCTATTGAGGTGCATGTGTCTGTCGGTGCAAAGTGAATTACAAACATAAGTACTAGTATGACAGGTACTTAGAGATTAATATTTTGACCAACGGTGATTACCAAATAAATAATTTCACTTGTATGCTATGCAAATTACAGAAGATCGAATGTTACTGTTGAAAAGTTCCATGTTATTCTGTGCTCGCTGTATGATGTAAAGAGAATGTTCTGTCATGGCTTGAAACATTTTTGTTGTAATGTAATAAAATGTTAAAATGTGGCAAGTAATCTTGGTCCATACTCGGCAATAATGTGTCTCACCTGTAACAGTTTTCAGTTGTCCATGATATCTTATATTCTCTTGTCATTCAAAGATGACAACTTCCTGTATAATTTGGCTAGCTTGTGGCAGTTGTTTACTAGTGACATACTTTTCTTTGTTTCCTGCCCAAACTCAAAATAAATTTAGGTACTTGTTCATGGATCTCACTATTTTTCTTCAACTAATGTACTGAATATTGTATTTATTAATATATGAAAATGATTTTTGCCTGATTCACCATCAGAAGAATGGAGAAATTGTCCTAAAACTGTGAACAAAATACTTCACTAGACTGAATGTTTACATCACCTGTTGTATAAATTGTTATTTTTAGTATGTTTTATTGTATTGAATTGTATATGAAAACATTGACAGCATCTTATTGTGTATATTTTTGAATGAAATCTTTGGTGAGCCTTTAGAGGGGAAAGTTAGGTTTCTGGTTTGCACACTTGTCTTGAAACAACTTGAAAAAGAGGTGTCTGTATTATGAAATATCAGTAATATAGAATAGAAAATGGAGGATGACAAATGATCAGTCACTTGGGTTGTGACTGAAGTTTTGCTAAATTTAATAAGGGCCATAATATCCTCTTTACCATTTTTGTTGCTGCTTTGGCTAAAAACAAAATTCTTTCCAGTTTTCTTCCTCTCTGAAGACCTGAGGTTACACACTGAAATAGGAACTGTTACAAGAGACATTTTATCAGATCTAAGGGAGTTGTTCTATTGTGTATACATGATGCATATTTAACTTTGTGGACATGAATGGTACAGATCAACCAAGAGAGGTTATGGTACAAACATTTCTTAATGGGTATTAATTGTTTTGCTTCTAAACATTGAATGGGAGGAACGTTGTGAGTGATGGATTGGGAAGGTTGTGAAGTAGGGGTGGCCTAGTCTAAGACACTCTCTTAATATCTGCATGAAAAGACTGAAGAAAAACATGACAAACCTCTGGCCTGAATCCCAGGTCAGGAAGCTCTTGAATATGAAGGACACAACCATGAAATGTATTGTGTTTGGGTCCTAGTAGCAAGGGGTGCATATTCAGAAGCAGTAAAGCATGTGTCATTAACATGTTTAGCAAAATGTATTATATTCTTAAAGGATATCAGAATATTTATTCATAGACCACAAAGTGATCTAATTAAAGGGCATAACTTCATCCTACCTTCTTGAAATGACAAATTATTAAAGAGTGGAGTATGTAATATTATAATATGCTTTCATCTGTAAATCACCAACCTTCTAACTCCACAAATATGGAATAACTTGCTTGGACATCTGGGACATTATTCAAGAACCTTCTGAGTTATATAGAAATGGCAACTTATTTTTAAGTATACTTTTATGTATATTATAATAATTGAAAACATTTAAAATGTACTGCACATTTTACATTCTGTGCATAAGTTGGTCCAAGAAATACTATATATAGTAGAGATAATTTCTGTGATTCTTTGTAACTTGGATTGCATTCCTTTGGTGCTCACTATAGCAGTCATATATGCTTAACTGTTATTAGGTCTGTGATCAAAATGGTGCAGTACTTTTATGCTTGTGCAGTATAGATTATTAAGAAACGAAATGTGTAAATTCATTGTTAAATTACATCACATGTAATAAAGAAGTTTAAACACGAACTTTGCTATTATTTATATGTCCAAATTTCAGGACTAGGAATGAATGGTCAGTAATGTTGTCAGAAGGTGCAGTGACATAGTTTTAATTATGCTGATAGATAATAATATTCTTCATACTTTTTCTCTGTGCTTTGTGTTGTACAGCTTGGAGTTCAAGTTATTATGGGTGTGAATGATAAACTGAACTTACTAAACTCAACTTTCTTTCAATACAGAGCCATAGAGAAGTGACTACCTTCTATTTATTACCGATTTTATGCATTGCTCCAGCTGAAATCAAAAGCACGGATGCAAAACAACAATTACTATACAGGGTGTTTCACGACTTTATGGCATAACTGCAGGAGGTGATTTCCTAGGTCTTTGTGATCAAAAAAGTTCATATAAACATGTGTCCGGTTTTGGACGGTTATGAAGGTATGACCGTTTTTTCATTCCCATACACTCCCTCCCCCCTCGTTGGTGGCTCCACCTAATCGTGGTGAGGGGGTTTGAGTATGCCAAGGACCCTGAGAGCTATACCAGCGGTAGCGTAGCTACTGGCAGGGCCTCCCTTGCTGGACAGGTCAAAGGGTAGGCATCAGACGAAGAGAGACACCAAAAACTGATGCCGGAAGCAGCGTCATCAGCAGCGACTTGAAGCACAGAGTAAATAATGCTCGAGATGGTTCAAGTTCGTATAGCAACAGGCGTGACCAGAGTGGTTTGAACGGCTGTTGTACTGCGATGTGGAAAGCAAATGGAAAAACTACCACATTATCACTTTTCCTGGATAGTCTCTTTCCAAAACCAGAGATACCATGTATGCGAGATATTTCATTTGAAGGAGAAAGCTCTAGATCGCATCAAGTGGAGGAACTGTTTTGGAAGAGACTGTGGACCTGTCGTCTTGACAGATTACTGATGAATGAATGAACACTCCCTCGTGTGAACGGCGTCTTATCAGCTGGCGGGTCGCCATTTTTAGCCAGCTACAGACAGAGCGTTCTCGTTATCTCGAAACTTTAGAAGTACCTAAGGCGGGGTGGGTTGGTATGTGCTACGTACTACCCGCACGGTTCACGACCGAGAGGCAGCCTGTGTTGCGGCCGGCGGTGGCATTTTCGAAAATCAGCTTTAAGCACCAATGAATTCAAATTAAAGGTAATTTCACGAAGTTAACTTTACATTCATACTTCAAATGTATCATGTATTATTCTGGTTTATTATTTTGTTCCGTTTATTGTCAGTAATCGTACCTTCTATTCTGAGTTTAAAACGGTCATAACTCCGTAACCCTAATATAGCCCTCGTAGTGTTAGATTAAAATTTCATTATAATGCAACCCTTACAACGTTGATGACCGCCTAGTGGTCAGAGTTCCTGGATACAGATCCACAGGTCCCGGCGCTACCAGATTTTCTGAGAAGTAGTGGATCGGGAACGGGGTCCACTCAGCCTCGTGAGGATAACTGAGGAGCTATTTCAAGGAAATAGCGGCTCCGGTCTAGAAAACCGAGATCAACGGCCGTGGGGATTCATTGCGCTGACCACGCGACACTCTCTATCCGCAAAAGTTGGCACTAACTTCGCCGGCAAGCGGCGGTCGTTCGGTCGGTATAGTTCGCTTGCGGACTAAAGCCATGGAGTTTTATTTATAGTCTAGCTTTAGCTATATATGCACTCAGTGCTCGCCTGTTATAGGCCACTCGCTGTTGGCAAGCACTGATATAAAGAAACTGAATTATTATTATTATTATCATCATCATCATTAGCATCATCTACACTGTGCTACCAGGATCTATACTGCTGTCTACAAACAACGTTGTAGCTTTTGTCTAGAGACACACAGACACACACATATATATATATTGAAAAATTAAGTTGAAATATTATTATATATAGATTTTTAGAAACTCAAGTTGAAATACAGACACCCTTAACTGATCTTCTTTGTTTTCTGTACCCTTTGGATAGGAAGCTGGGAGGGCCGCAGTACTGGTCTGGACTCTATGAAGAAGTATTTCTTTTAAATGCAGGGGAACCTAACCCTTGCCGTCGGGCTAGTAGCCCGTCGCTGTGCCGACTGAGCTATCCCAATTCTTTATGAATAAGTATAAGATAAAAATATTGTGGCGTATAGACCCATTGCTAAGCAATGAGTGTAAAGAGAGGCCGTTGCTAAGTAACGCCCGCAATATGCACGCAGCAATAGAACGGAGTTATGCAACCTGTTTCTAAGCAACGGATCGGTAAACATGCATCTCCACCGACAGTTATTGCTGAAAATTGTGTTTCCTTTTCGGTCCGTGTAAAGTCATTATAAAGAGGAGAACAGGGGTAACCAGTTCAGTTGAGGGTTGCCAGTCCATTTGAGCTCTGCAAGAGAGGCTAAGACCTCCTCTGTGGTCTAGTGGTCAGAGTTCCTGGATACAGATCCGGAGGTCCGGGTTCAATTCCCGGCACTACCAGATTTTCTTAGAGGTAGTGGGTCTGGAATGGGGTCCACTCAGCCTTGTGAGGATAACTGAGGAGCTATTTCAAGGAAATATCGGCTCCGGTCTAGAAAACCGAAATTAACGGCCGTGGTGATTCGTTGCGCTGACCACGCGACACCCTCTATCCGCTAAAGTTGGTACTAACTTCGCCGGCAAGCGGCGGTCTCTCGGTCGGTATAGTTCGCTTGCGGACTAAAACCACGGAATTTCTTTTTTGAGAAGAGATGGCGATCCAGTTTAGTTGAGAACTGAAAGTCCGGCTGTGAAGAGAAGGTTAAGCTGCAATAGTGCATTTCTGAAATGAAGACTTTATGTGTGTTATAGTTATATAGTGAGAATGACTGGGCTATGTCACGATTTCCTTCGGTCGTCCAGCCAAACGACGAGACAGTATATTGATATGGCTCTATCATTTCCTTCCATATCCTTTTCAATTCGACTGTCTGAGGACCTTCAGGACCTTCAGGACGTTGTTAGAAACATGCGAACAACGAGACTCTGCAACTAACACCGTAATAAATTCCGATCTTGAAAGTATTATAGTTGCTCAGCTGTTCAAATAATTCCCGGAACATCGCAAGACCCTCGGAGTCAATCCTAAACGAATGGATTCCAGTCCATGCCCTGACACCTTAAAGAATACTGTCTACTGGCATGTGACACCGTCTAGTCTGGCAGATGTTTACTGACGATTAGGAGGAACGTGTCATGTCCACCCTCGAGGTCCACCATGAATATGGAGGCATTACTTTCCCCTGGATTATCAATAACCCCGAAGATTGAAGCAGTAGGTTTCTCCGAAACGTCGGTGGACATATACCAAATTATACGTCGTCGTAAGAAGATATCCCTCATAGTCACTAACATGAGAACCTGAGGCCACGCCATAGCTCAAGCGGTTAGTCGCTGGCTTTCCACCGCGGTGGCCCGGGTCTGGTCAAGTAGGATTTGGTGTGGACAAAATGGCGCTGGGGCAGGTTTTCTCCGAGTACTTCGGTTTCCCCTGCCAGTCTTCATTCCACCAAATTCTCCATCATCATGATCACCCTTGGCAGGCTACAATAGGCCAATCAGTGGCCGCCGTGCTGAGTGGACCCAGTTGGACTGCACCCCCACTAATCGAATTATAAAAAAAAAAAAAGGAACGTGAGAACCTCATTCAATATGCCTTATTCCTCTACGCGGTAGCGTAGTTGGTTGAGGAGCTATGCTACAAGCCGGAAGGTCGCGGATTCAAATCCCGATGAGGTCATTGGATTTTTTCAATTGACGTAATCCTTTCAGCCTCACTATGGCCCTGGGATCAACTCAGCCTCTAACAGAAATGTGTACCAGGAATTAATTAAATAATTTTCCTGGGGAGTAAAGCGCGGCCGGCGCGTAAGGCTGAGAACTTTACCGCCATCTTTGACCTGATTGTCTAGAGTCTAGATAATATGAGACCCTCAACGTCTCACAACCCTTTGGGCCTTCATGGCCTATTACAGGGATAGCTTTACTTAATTTACTTTACTTTTACATGTTTCGGCTACTAAAAGCCATCATCAGGCAAATACATGACAAACATATATATACCACTGAACTGCAGTACTGATTACATTACATTACATTAAAATACTTGTCGTAAAAGGACAATAAATATAAAACGAAAGTTATAGTATAAAACAAGATAAAAATTCTTTAAGTGATGCTTTACATCATCGAGTCAGTTGTTGGCTTTTGTGATTTTGTTCTGTTGCCACGGACAAATTGGAGTATTCTATATATTTGCCTGATGATGGCATTTAGTAGCCGAAACATGTAGCAGAGCCAAACTAGGCACTGACCTTGATATAGTTGTATTGTGACAGTTTTAATAAAAAAAGTTGTATATTATAACGCAACAGAACGCATGAAATGAAGATCAGTTTCCATGTCGGACTTCAGGTTCTCTCAAAGGGCACTATCTTCCGGGCTGTAACGTCGTGTAATTCGGTAAAAATCCACTACGTTAGAAACCTGAGACCATGCTCTTCTTCAAGTTTTAATACCTTCCAGCCACCTTTAACTTCCAAGCCGCAGTTTCCATGAAACTTCCGCACAAGAATTCTAAATATATATATTTTTTGTTTTGAATATATTTGTGATCAAGTCAAGGAGAATGAGATGAACAGGGCATTAGCACGAATGGGGGAGAGGACAAATGCATATAGGATATTGGTAGGAAAGCCAGAAGGAAAGAGACCACTGGGAAGACCGAGGCATAGTTTGGTGGACAATATTAAAATGGTTCTCAGAGAAATAGGATGGGATGATATGGATTGGATTGATTTGACTCAGGGTAGAGACCGCTGGAGGACTCTTGTGAATACGGTAATGAACCTTCGGGCTCCATAAACTGCTGGGAAATTCTTAAGTAGCTGCAGAATTGGCGGCTTCTCAAGAAAGGCTCAGCTCCATGAGTGGGTGAATGAGCATATTTGCTTATTATTGCCTGCCGATTATAATCTCCAATCATGCAACTTAATTCATTTAACTCCCTCAAAGGCGCAGCAGATCACCAAGTCTTGCTTTCTATATATATAAATTCCTTTCCGTTAACACTTCATTTTCAAAATATGTCTCATCATATCAGTAACTTAAACGTACACCATTTTTTGACCCACCTTGTATATTTCAGGAACTCGTAGCAGAAACTTCTACCTGTACAACCCAACTCGTACTGTAGGTCCTGTAGGTAATCCTTGGATGACCTTGGTGGAGTCCTTTCAGTTCTTGTCAGAAATAGCTGTACAGCCATAAACATAAGTTCACGAGCACATGGACCACACTTGTTCAGACTAATTAGAAATGCATTGTTCACTCCCCAGTGATATTGTTTTAAAGTATCCTTCAACTATTCCATCTCGTAGGATACAACGCCGTGTAGTCCGGTAGAAATCACCCGTTGTTTCGGAGGAGCTTATCAGCTCAGTCTTCAGGACCGAAGAGTAAGCCAAGCAAGAAATCAACATGAAATATATCTGCGTGCTACCCGACCCATTTTGCGATCAGCGCGACTGAAGGTACAAAGTGCACTCACACATTTAGGGGAATGACACGAAGAGGGCAAGCAAGCACCGGGTCAGTGTTGCAGGGTTTCGATTTCAACGGCAAATTATTGCATGGTTCATAATTATTAATTTGGCTGCTCTCTGAGTGACCTCCTCTTTGGTCTAGAAGTCAGAGTTTTTGACTACAGATCCAGAGGTCCCGGGTTCGATTCCCTGCGCTGTCAGATTTTTCACAGAAGTAGTTGGTATAGAATGGAGTCCACTCAGCCTCGTGAGGACAATTTATGAGCTATTTGAATGGAAAAGTAGCGGCTCCGGTCCAGAAATCTGAAATTAACCCTCTATCCGCTAACGTTGGGACAAATTTCGCCGACAAGCGGCGGTCGCTCGGTCGGTATAATTCGCTTGCAGGATAAAGCTACGGAGTTTATTGTTTGTTTGTGCTCTTCGAATATATGTATCATCCTGTACAAGATGCTTACACAGTAATGATTTTGGCGGAGACGCTCCCTTTCCTGTAATTATCTCTAAAACCACGGAGTTTACGGTAATGTTTATTCAGAATATAACACTTGCTTCATTTTTTATATAACCACTGTACTGAACGTTTTTCTGTCAACAAACATTAAGGGATTTGAGGCTTTCACGGCGGTGACTATGAAGAAAGCAGTCTTCTGGGATTTGGCACCGTGTATATGTGGTGTT
>NW_019727444.1:82621-84024 GCF_002891405.2 Cryptotermes secundus
CTCTTACACGCGGAAGGGACATAGTTCAAGTTTTGCTATGTGGACAGGAAGTAACATCTGGTACTTTCCTGGAATTCTGGCAGTTTCAGCAAAGGCGGAAAGTCTTTGAGAATTTGAGAGCTGACAGCTTGGGACAGCGATAACTTAGAAGTGGGACGGCCGGAGCCTCACACCCTGATCGTAATGCATCAAGGGGCTGTCAACCTTAGCGTCAGGTCAGAATCTGCCAGAATCACATAGCAGAGCAACATGATTGGGAATTCAAAATTTAGGAAACCTCCTAGTTTGAAAACTTAACCAATGGCAGAAGTGGAGGAGTGGATTTCGCTTGGAGTCTGGGGTTCGTGGACCTCAGGATTCAGAGAGAGGGCATTCCACCTCAAGGAGTCTTGATACAACTTTCGGCAAAGTCGGACACAAATTGTACAACTACGGCCCTTCCGTAAAGTAGTATAAGTAAAGTTCAAATTAAGTGTATTAATAAATTCAGTTATATTCAGTATGCTGGAAGGGATTAAATGACCATTAATGGCAACGGTCTAAAGAGGTGTGTGTGTGTGATTGAAGCAGAAAGGTTCTTCCTGCTCTGCCCGAGCCAGACCCTTATAAGACCCGGGATAGGAACTCAGCTCTACAGATTACTGAACAGAACCCAGTTACTCCCGTCTTTACCTGCTCTCGCGTAATAACTCCAGCAACCACAATTCTTCTCCCTTTCCATCTAACTTCTCGACATCTACGAGAAGAGGGAGGACGGTGATAAGTGGAGCACAATGTAGGATCAAGGAGGACGGCAACAGCGTGGCGCACAACGTAAAGGGCCCAAAGGAGGTGAACGGTGAGAAAACCAAAGCTGTCAAATTCAAGTTTCAACTCAGCTTACTAACAAGCAAAAACATACAGCCAATTAATTAGACAGGGCTTCTAGGTTTCAAATGAGGAGAAGTGAGACGTATAGCAAGAGGTAGTGGGACAGCGGTTATAGCTCCATTACCAGCCCAAGTTATAACCCATACACCCACCTCAGCTGACTCGATCAAATTCGCTGCGCATTCTGGTGAGAGTGGCCAGGTCTAGTCTGTTTGTCCGCTTAGCTGGTTAATTATTGACACTATCCGTATCGAGACATGATACTGAGGGAAGATTTAGGGGTGACTATCCAGTGCCGGGCGACGTTGTCGTGCGTCTTGTGCTGCTTTTCATGTAAAGTAATACTTTTGCTATGAAATGAAAGAGGAAATTTCTTTCTATCATTTCGTATATTCGTTATCCCACTTTGAACTTCCCGGGGTATTTTTTTTACATTAGAAGTCTCCGAAGAAGTTCCGTAGCTCGCCGTCTAGGTTGCAGTATTGCAGTACAAATCTATCTGTATGCGTTGTGTGTTGTGTACACAACACACA
>NW_019727444.1:89464-104693 GCF_002891405.2 Cryptotermes secundus
TCTTTTCGGTCTAGTTTTCATAAGGGAGTTCCTAAGTGTGTGTTTCGTACGGAAGATGGTCCTAATATTATATCGATTACCTATCCGTTTAAACTTTTCAGACACACCCTTCACATATGGAATATAAACAGAACACAGAGGGCTTTCCTCTTTCTTCGGACGACTACTGCCCTTGGAATTAATGACAGAGTCAATAAAACCTTTGGGATAACCGTTCAACTGAAGATCGTGTCTCACGTTGTTAATTTCTCTGACCAAGTCTCGTCGATCTTGGCATATGGTAGAAGCTCTGTCGTGAAGACATTTTATCAAGCCTCTTTTCACATGCGGCGGATGGTTAGAATTGAAGTTGAGGTATTGGCCAGTGTGGGTGGGTTTCCTGTAGACCTGTGTGACTAGTGCCATCTTTTCCCTGATGACTAAAACGTCCAGAAATGAGATCGCATTGTTAGACTCAGTTTCCATGGTGAAACAGATGGAAGGCCTTATACTGTTGAGGTGGTCCAAGAAAGTCTGTAATCTCTCTGGACCATGAGGCCAGACTACAAAAGTGTCATCCATGTATCGCAGCCACAACGATGGTTTGTATGGAGCCGAGTCAAGAGCTAGTTTTTCAAAATGCTCCATGAAGATGTTACTAATGATGGGCGAGAGACAATTTCCAAAAATTTCCAAAATCCCAACATATCAGTGCAAGTGTAGAAAACCAAACAAGACAGATACGTGACCTCGTCTAGTGTTGGTCCGGGTTGGAATGGTGCTTGCCAGCTGCAGTTAAACGTGTGGGTCGGAAAGTGGATTTGAGTGTGGCCTGTGTGATAGGGCGCTTAGTGAAGTTGTGGAGTTTTTCACATCTCAAGCAAAGTGTTAATAACAGTGTGTGTAGTTAGATTTCACATCATTTCAAAATGGACAGTAAAACGAAATCGAGGCAGGTAATTAATTTAGAATCTCTACAGTCCGATATGCGGTCCAGACCACATTTCTCTTCATCTGATACTGGAATTAACAGATATGTAGCAGGGATGAAGGAAGAAGGATATAGTGATAGAAAGAAGCACGATGATGGAGAAGATCATCGTGGGATCAGGAAGCGAAGGCCCAAGAGGGATTCGCTATTAGACGAAGACAGAAGCGGAAAGGAAAACAAGCGAAAGAAAAGTGAAGAGGGTGAGGAAATAGGCTTAAGAATGTCATATCATAAACATGAAAATGACCCTACTTATTCCAAGAGAAGGGGAAATAGAATTAATCGTGAAAGGGATTCAAAGTATCAGAATGAGAGGTTTGATAAATATTATAGGTATTGGGATAAGAATGACACAGGATATCACCGTGAAAAGGGAAGTAGTATTCACAACTGGAGGAAATATCCAGCAACAGAGGGGACAAGCTCAAGAATTGATGACAATGAAAACAATTCCAGAGGAAGGGAAACGAATGATTCTACACAAAATAGTAACATAAATACTAAACATGACTTGCAGGAAGACACATTTACAAATAATTCTTCCACTCAGCAAAATAGAACTGTCAATTTATTGACATCTAGGACAGGAGGCGCATATATACCTCCTGCCAAGTTAAGAATGATGCAAGCCCAAATTATGGACAAATCTGGTGCCTCATATCAGAGGATAGAATGGGAAGCACTGAAAAAATCTATACATGGGCACATCAATAAGGTGAACACTGGAAATATTGCTATTATCGTGCGAGAGTTGCTGAAAGAAAATATTGTCAGGGGGCGAGGGCTACTTTGTCGTTCAATAATCCAGGCGCAAGCAGCATCAATGACGTTCACCCATGTTTATGCAGCGTTGGTAGCAGTTATCAACTCCAAGGTAAGACTTTTAGAACAGTTTGTTCAGTGTGAACTGTATTTGGAAGTGTTCCATATTTAGGTTCGAATTTACCTTTATTACCCATATTATAGAGGCATTATGAAATTTAGAAAAGCAGCATCATGCAAAAGTGAACATACTGCTTATAATAGACCATTTTCTCAAGTCTTGTATGGTGTGGTTTCTTGCTATGCTGCTGTTGGCGGTGTGTTTGAAATGCATACTGTAATCACTGCCATCCTGATATCAGAATCAACTGGCATGTAGACTGCTATATTATGCATGTTATATTGATACCACTTGCAATAATTTTAATTTTCTTTGCCTATTAGACATGCAGGAAGCTAAGTGCCCTTGCCCAGAGGATTATATCTTGTGTATGATCATTATCACTTGCATAAAATTGGCTGATGTTTAATGCAACTATTTCTTGTAAGGAAATATTCAGTTTATGAAAGAATAGCTTGCAAATGTTACTGGCTTCAGATTGCAAATGAGTCCTGATCCACAGGTGGTATCATGCCAGATTTTCTTAAACATTTTGCGTTCTTAGTTAAGCATTTTATACTGCCAAATCAGAAGTGTTTTAATCAAAAGTTTATTTTGAGCAGGATGTGTTAATGTTCTGTACTGTCATTTGAAGGCTGTGAAGGCATATATATGGCACAGTATACACTCAGACTTTGTGTGCTAAATTAGTGTAGTAATTTTAATTAAATTGTTTTGTTCCCACAGTTCCCAAATATTGGAGAATTGCTGCTGAGACGGCTTGTCATCCAGTTCAGACGTGGTTTCAAGCACAATGATAAGACGATTTGCATTTCTGCTGCAACATTTATTGCTCACCTTGTAAACCAGCGAGTGGTAAGTAGAGTTAGAAAGTTTTCTCTGAATAGCATATGTTAATAATATTAAATAACCTGCATTATAATTGTGATTTAAGCAGTTCTGACCAGCCATTCAGTATGATATAATCGTTATCTGGAAAGTTGGAGATCAACCTCTTCTTTTTTCTTTGTCAGGAGAAAAAACCTTTTAACACTACTTCATTAAATTTCATTATTTACATCATTTGTAAGTTTTAATGTTTCTTTTCTTGGTTTTTATGAATAACTAGAACACAGTTTTCACTTTAAAGAACAAAATGTTTCAATTTTTCATAATTTTACCTTACATTTTTCTAGTTTGTAAGTCACTTTACAGCCATCAGCAGGTTCTAATCAGAAATTCAACTCAATGGCCAGTACATGCACAGATTTTCATAAATAAATGAAAAAAATTAGCAAGATCCATTACAAATCAGAGAAAATTTTATGTCTTGGACCTCACTATAATTCATTCAAGGATGTGCCAGAGCACTCCAACCAGACTGTAATATCCAATTAACTAGAGGCAAATTGAACCATAGTCCCATATTTTAGGCATGCTGTTTATGAAAATGTATTTGAATTAGGCTTCAGTTTCAGCATTCTTTGTGGCACCTAGAAGGAAATAAAACTTGAAATAAATAGAATTACCAAATATGTTGGTCAGGTGACAACACTGTCGGCTTGTATTTGAGAGATACTTTCTCAGTTAGGTCATGACTGCCTTCTTCCACATCTGTTCTAATTCATCATTTGCCAGTCATCCTGCCGTTCAGCGCCATACAGTCTAGATACTGACATGGTTGTAAAATAGTCCACCAAAAAGGCAGCTGTTTATTTTTACAAATATTGGGGAGAATAATTTATATACAGAGTGCTCAAGTATTCAGTCTGATGCAAGCTGTACTCATGATGAATAAATATGAGTCCTTTCTTTTAAGTAATGTTCTCAGTGCATACTTGACTTGCACCCAGTGAGTCTTAATTGAATATAAAGATCATGTTCTACACTTATAGGCAAGCAAAAATGTTCATAAATGTATGGTAAACTGCCAAAGATCATCATCCTACTGCATGACAATGCTTGTCAACATTTGGCAAATTTGGCGAAGGCAGCATTGGCATCGGTGGGCTGGGAAATCATGAACCACCCTCTTTACAGCCCTGATTTAATTACCAGTGATTTTCATTTGTTTGGACCAATGAAGATGCACCTAGGACAGAAATGTCAAACTGGTAAACTTGAACGCAATGTCCTAACCTGGCTGCATAGTAAGAATTAAACCTTTTATGCTACTGGCATCATTAATTTGGCAGGGAAATTGGAAAAAATGTTTTTGTATAAAGGGAGAATATCTTGAAAAGGCATGAGAGTCTGGCAATATTGGCATTTATTTTCTTTTTGTAAAAAGAAAAGTCCAGGTCAAATTATAACCACCCTTTCATAAAAGAGGGTAAATGAAAGACAATTAACTAACCCCTGAATTAGAGCTCCTTCTGAGTAGCTGATACTGCTAACCTGGTGAACAAATTCTGTGCCATTTATAGAACCATAAGATTCACTATTGTGTTCACACCACCAGTTCCCAGAACGTGTCTTGCTGGTCATGGACTTTCCTACTTCTTGCTGATGTTTATATGCTGAAGTGATGCTTTAAATGATATCCTTTCATACAATTTTTGAATCAGCAGTCAGAGTCAGAATTAATAAAATTAAAATTAAATTTATATTACAACTATGTTTATGTTTCAGGCTCATGAAATTTTGGCTCTGGAGATCCTAACTCTTCTTGTGGAAACTCCAACAGATGACTCTGTGGAAGTAGCAATAGCATTTCTGAAAGAATGTGGCATGAAATTAATGGAAGTGTCAAATAAAGGAATTCTCGCCATCTTTGAGATGCTACGTAACATTTTACACGAGGGACAGCTTGATAAAAGGGTAAGTTCAAAAGTGCACACTTTGTTACGTGGCACTTTGTGCATCATAAATCCCTCATGAACTGACCAGGAATTGAACCCATGTCACTGCAGTGAGAAGTTGACAAGTAACTGCTTGATCCATGGCATGGCCCTGAAGTAAGCCATGGACCACCACTTGTTGCCAGCACTGACCATGCATGTCTCTTTGCCTCAGGATCCCCATTTTATGTATGTGATATGCTGTTTTGACTGCACTTTAATCATATTTTGTTTCTTTTAGGTACAATACATGATTGAAGTGATATTCCAAGTGAGAAAGGATGAATTTCGTGATCATGAAGCTCTTCTAAAGGAACCTTGTTGAAGAAGAGGATCAGTTTACACATCTTGTCACATTAGACGATGCCAAGAATTCAGAAGACATTCTTAGTAAGTATCTCAGGTCTTTAATGAGTATTTAGCTGTCACTGCACCCCCTGATATACAATCATGCGGGGGTGCTCTGTGTGAGACTGCTGAATACATAAGTTATCAATATAATGTGACAACCCAAAACGGAAACCTTAGAGACATCTACTCAATGCCGTGCTAATGAACTACAATACTCTACCGAATACAGTGGTACAGAAAATATAAAGGTTACATGTAAGGATCTCAGTGATGCAGAAATGCAGAAGTTACGTATAGGGATTTCACAAAAGAAGGAGTCTTGGTTCCTGTGGCTATACAGAATGTCCCATAGCTATACAGGATGCTACAACATTCACATTTCATTATGAAAAGTATTCACATGAGATTGTGTCACAAAATTATACTTTGATAGAACTCTGTTTATAAAATTTAATAAATTGTCAGTGTTTTCAAGCAAAATAACTAAAACACTATGTTACCTTTTAACGGAATAAAATTATTACAGTGAAATCCCTTTTTTTTTTTTTTAAAGGAATCTCATTTACATAAAATTGAGGTTTTTACTAAATTGCAGTTATGCAAAATTGTACCAAGAAAGTGTTCATCATCCTGTAAGAAATACTGTTTTGGTAAACTTCCATGTAAGATGTTCCTCAGTTCAGTGCTGAGGATTTTGCTGTATATGACATACAAAGATGACTTTTAGGCATAGTGGAACCATTTCTTACAGATTTAAAATGACCTGTGTATTAAAACTGTTTGCTATTTTAATATTTCAGATGTATTCAAGTTTGACCCAGAATATGAAGCCAATGAGGAGAAATATAGTGCTCTCAGAAAAGAGATTCTAGATGAAGGCGATAGTACTTCAGAAAGTGACTCAAGTTTAGAAGAAGAAAATGACTCAGAAGAAGGAAGTGAAAATGGTAAGCTACAAATTAATTCTTATGATTTATTAAATTGGCAAAAGTGTCATGTTTGTATACTGTCATGCAGCTCCACAAGTGAAGCATGATCCCTTTTTCATATTTATGTCCTTTTCATAGTACACAATTTTAGGTCAACAGGATACATTTCTGGTAGAATTTACACCTAGTAAGTGGTCTTTGTTCATACATATAGTAGTATATTCTTCCCATTGTCTTAGAGCTTAACTTCCAAGACTAGCTGTTTGTTAGAATTTAATATTTTCTTTTAGTCCTAGAGAAGAGATGTTGGAATATTATCATGACAGCCTGCTCACAGTTCCTCTTAGCTTAATGTGTACAACAGCTAATGAGGCACTACCACTAGTTTTAAACATGGACATTGTTCATCATCTTAGACCTCTGATGAGACTGGCTCTTTCTAACCTGTGCAGTTGAGTGGGAAGCTTTATTTCTTTACAATGGATGGCAAGCTGATCCATTTTCCAAAACACTGTCTCTGAAAAGACTAAAGAAAATGGACAATGTCCAGATTAATAATTATGTATATTTCATCACACCGTGTCAGAAACATTTAAGACTTAGCTGAACCACTAATATTTTATGTTCATTGTTGCAGAAGAGAACAATAATGATGTCATTATTGACAATACTGAAACTAACCTTGTGGCTCTGCGAAGAACAATTTACCTCACAATTAATTCCAGTTTGGATTTTGAAGAATGTGCCCATAAGTTAAGAAGGATGGAGTTAAAGCCTGGACAAGAGATAGAACTATGTCACATGATTCTGGACTGCTGTGCACAACAAAGGACGTATGAAAAGTTTTTTGGGCTCCTGGCTGAGGTAATGACTAGTTTAAGCATCATATAGACATAAATGAGGTGTGAAGATTACAGTCTGCTGGGTTGTGACACTGTGTCGTGGTTAGACGGGTACCAGTGTTTTGCAGGAATGCTCTGCATCCATCTTGAGCCTATTCCGAAAATGAAGGCAGCATGAGGTGCCTCCAAACCCTTTGTAGCTATTTTCCAAACAAAACAGCATTGCATTTCTGGTAGACAGTAATTTTCACATTCATCTCTCTCAGGTTCTGAAATCTCACATAAAGGTAAGGTAAAGTTGTCCCTGTGCTTAACAAATTAAGCACTAAGCCATGAAGGTGTATGGTGGTGTGGATATATCAATTCACGTTTTCTTGACCTCGGCGCTAGTTGGAGGTGAGTGGTCAGCTTCACACTCTGGCCAGGTTACTCCCAAGGAAAGAGCCTCCTGCTACCCATTGGATAGGAGGTTGAGTAGGCCCCGGAACCAGTCTGGACAACATGGAGAAGAGAAAATTCTTGCTCCTACCAGGACTCGAACTCTGACCCCTCAGTTGTCCAAGCTATAGCCAGTCGCTATACTGACTGTGCTATCCTGGCTCCCGAAGTCTCACATGAGTGTAGCAAAGGAAATTAAGTAAGAGAAAACTGGAATTTTTTAAACGAGTCATATTTGTTTAGTGATAAACTGCAGATGTAGTGAAATTTCAGTTAGAGGTTGTTTGGTGGCCAGTGGGTTTAAACACTAAACTGGGGAAAATATTGAATGCAGATGATTTAATGCTGAGCTTATTGTCTTCGGTTCATTGGTATTCAGCATTAAATTAGGAGAACCTGGAACTGAGGATCATTACATGGTGACTTCATTGTACATGAAATCTCAACAACAGTGATGCCTTTTATTAATATAGGCTTGGTTAAAAATAAGAATATGAATAAGAATATGTACCCACACATTCTGTATGCGTTTTTGTGTTTATTGCTTGCTATACTCTTCCCCTACCAATTTGAAAATTACCATTTCATAGCTTAGACCTGCATGAATAGCTTACTTTCATTTTTGTGGATACACCTTGAAATGTGACTGCAGGTTGCACAGATACAGATTGAGATGTGTGGAGGCTCGCCAAGATGAACCCAGTTCTTTTCTGCTATGCCTGTCATTTGTTTTTATTTCTCATCCTTACTCTGTACATCACATTCAAATATAATAAAAATAATGAGTACCAGGAATATTCTTGGGGGTAAAGGGTGGCTGGTGCGTAAGGCTGACAACCTTGCCGCCATCTAAGAGCCGATTGTCTAGAAAATGTGGGAGCCTCGACATCTCACAACCCTATTGGCCTTCATGGCCTGATACAGGGATACCTTTACTTTTACTTACTGATAAATTAATGCAACAGTAACAGTTTATAGTGTTCTTAATATTTTCAAAGCATGTTTATAATAGCCTCAATATTTAACTTCCTGTCTCCTTTCAGAGGTTCTGCCGGATAAATAAAGAGTACAGCTCTTTATATGGAAAAATCTTCAGACGAATATTCGAAAGAACCCATCACTTGAAGACGAGGAATTTGCAGAATATCGCAAAATTTTTCAGCCATTTGTTATTTAGCGAGACAATCAGTTGGGATGTCTTCTCTATAATAACCTTAACTGAAGAGAAGACCACGAGTGCCAGCCGCATATTTATAAAATATCTTCTTCAGGAATTGGCAGAGGCCATGGGGCTCCAAAAACTTTCCATGAGACTGAAGGACTCGTAAGTAAACATGTGACTGTTCTGTTAAAGTTGTAAATGGTAACGATATAAATAAGCATGATGTTGTATTCATCTCACTCTTAATTTGAGTCATTTAGAAATAGTCATGTTGAGTGGAACGTCCTACTTTTGGGGTATTTTTCTTGTAGGTTTGCTGTTAGAGCAGATGTGATTGTTTTGGAAATATGTTTTGAGAGTATATGTCCTTTCCATTATAGAAGGCTTCTATTCATGCTTCAATTTTTAATTTATCAACTTATTAGATTAAAAATTATGTGTGAAACAGCTGTTTTATTTTGCCTGTCCATAAGAGGTACTGTTGATAGTAATGATTTTCGGGTTGTTATTCTTTCAACTCATGTCTACCCCTTTTGGTATCACTTTGCACTCACTTTAGGTCAGTCAGTCATGAAGATAAAGTGCTGTGTGAGAAATTATAATGTAACATATCTAACAAGACTTTGATTGGTCTACCATGTTTCTATATAGTCCTATCCATGGGATAGAAAAAAGAAACTTGATTGGTCTACCATGTTTCTATATAGGCCTATCCATGGAATAGAAAAAAGAAACTCCTATTAAAGAATATGTTTTAGAATCAGAAACAGTTAATGAGGTAATGCAATTTCTGATGCACTCTGGACAAGTGTTGCATGTATCAGACTTCCATAAAGTCTCAGATAACTAGTAACAATCCAAATAAGTTGGAATACTATCAGAGTTCTACCATTTAACACTTAACACAACATGTTTCGGCCCCAGACGGCTATCCTCAGGTGTTTCAGTGCATCAAAACTGTTACATTGCTTTGATGCGCACTAAAATTGTTCATTGCAGTCCAATTAAAATAACATAAATAATTACTTAAAATTCATTATTTTTCTTTCCTACTAAAATCATTCGTAAAATTCTATTCCACCTCATAAGGGGTGTCATCCACTTGTTTGAATCTATGTGATATTCCAGACATAGCACTGAACAAGTGGATGATGCCCCTCTTATGAACTTTTATTTGTTAGTACAACTTCCAAGTGTCCCCATTATTAATACTGCTGATTTGTACACTGCAGATATGCTGCAGTCACCTCTTATCTGATGTTAGTCTCTCGGTGCTGCTTCCAGAAGTGCAATAGGAGATTTCATATGATCTGTAACTTTTAATATAAATGTTATACTTGTTCAAATCAAGTTTATGCAGGTATATAACTATCTGATAATTCCAGCATGGATCATGGCTGATGTGTAAAAGGTTGTTGGAAATGCAGTTTCAGGGATCAACATGAATATGTAACACTGTTCTAAGTTGCATTTTTGATCCTGCATTCTCATTTCAGTTAGTAAAGTAGGCATTAATATATCTGAATTGCTCAGTGAATGAATTGGAAGGAGTGTGCTGACTGAACTTCAGTTTCCAGCCACAGACCATTTAATTTCTGTCAACTATGAGCATCAGAATTGTGAAGTTAGTAAACAGAATGAGATCCCCAAGTTGCTTATTCCGCACAGACACACAGTATTGGTGAACATAGAATACACTGTATGCTATTAAAGAAATATATGGTGAGGTGTATTAATGAATGGTGTGACTGAGTATGAAATAGCATTATTATTTCAACTGTTTTTTTTGTGTGTGATACCATCCTTTGGTTGGCATCCTGCTTACACTGACATTTAAAAATAACTTAAATAAATGTAATGATTTTATGTTCAGTAGAAATATGTTTATTTTTTGTTTGTTTCTTTTGTCTACAGAACGATGAAAGCTGCTTTTGACGGCCTCTTCCCAACAGATGACCCGAAAAAAAGAAAATTTGCACTAAAATTTTTCATGTGCATCGGTTTAGGAGGACTAGCGACAAGAATGTCACTGTGTACATGAAATAGTGGGTTGGCATTAAATAAGTTCAAGATTGGCTGCACACATTTTAAGTATTATTTTTTAATATGTGCAGCTGAAACTGTATTACATGATTTGATGTTGTGTATTATATAGCACAGTGCCAGCTATTGATTTCTGTGATCAATTATTTATGCATGAGACAACAGAGATATGCCAAAATAGGCATTTATTAATATTCTCTTATAAATAGGGGTTCTATGTTTAGGCTGTGTTCATATTTTATTTCTTGGTCATGTAGTAAAAGCAGTGAACCATTTTAATATGAAGTAATTAATGGGGTCAGATTTTTTATATACAGCAATCCCTTGTCAGTCATAAGGGTTGCATTGCTGTTCCTGAAAAACAAAAAGTTTTGGCAAGGGATTGATTTATTTAGAAGAAAAATTTATTAGGTATCTTTCACTGTATGGAATACCAGTATGCTGCATATTAATTTGCTGTGAGGCATATATGGAGAGTCATATAAGTTCCTTAGTGGGTGTTATAAATATGGTTAGTTAAGGTTATTTTAAGCTGGCTTAGTTTGTTGAGTAAACTGCTGATGCAAGGTGATGTATCTGTAGCATGTGTTATATGTTTAAGGATTCTAGTCGGAATATTCAAAGAGTAACATTCAGTATTTGTGATAAATTATGCTTCATTTAAAAACAGACTGATGGGAAAGTAATGTGCTATTAATATACCATCTCTTATTATTGAATTAATTACGTTGCTAAAATATCTTGCCTGTTGGCTTTCTTGGAAAGCTTTTCTCATCATTCTGCAAATTTAGATTAATATCTGTGAGATATGAGGTTCTCACAGTGGCTTTTTTTTTTTGGGCCAGCATTTCTGAGGAATATTGGTAAACTACCAGGCTACACACCATCATATCCCAGAAATCAGTGCATTTTTATTTTGACACAGTTTATTTCTAGCAATACAGAGAGACCTTATGAGGATATAGATCTAGTACTTTGTAAAAATCTGACCTAAGACATGTAGAGCATTTACAACAAGAATGTCACTGTATGCATGAAATGAATAATTATGCAACTGATCTTTTTATAATGAAATAAATAAACATTATGAAGTATATTTTGAAAATGGCAGTTTTAATTCTGAATGCTACATTCTTACCCACTCATAGACTGTAATCAAACATGCAAGGCTCAAGTGTGGCAATGTTGGTGGAGGATATATCGAGAAAAATTTTTTCTCATGTTCGAATATCGCATATTTTACATTTTATATCCATTTATGACCTATTTGCTGACTGTCCTTTACACAATATGTGGGTCAAGTAGCAGATATGGGGGATAACATTTTTCTGGACGTTTCTAGAAGAAGGAATTCAAATATACATACTATATATGTGTGAACATCCAGGTTCCATGACAGTAAGGAATTTCTTGGCATGGTGAATTAAATGATTTGTTGAAGGAACGTTTTGAATGATGTGATTAGTTGGTAGCTTCAGCTGTCTGAAGGTGGGTTGTTACAACAAGATAAAAATTTTATTTGTATAGGGTTTGTGAAGATAGATAATGGGACATTTTCAGTTCAGGAGTGAAGCAAGTTTAAGGAATTGGCATGGCTGTGGAAGAGGCCCCAATGGCCCAAACAAGGTGAGAGGTGAGAGAGAGAGAATCTGATTGGTCTGAGAACTTCTAGTTTTATGTCATCAGGAAGCCAGTAATGAGAGGAAGATTAGATATTGCATGAATGACCTTGGTTCTGATAACAAGCATAATCAAAACTGAACAGCTTTTATAGATAGCACATTATAATTGATAGTAATGTAAGAGACAGTGTCACCATTACAGATTGTTGGGAATATGATGCTGGGGCATGATCACATTCAACACTCCATACATTTAGTCATGAGATAATGATGTCACATAGCCAAGAACCAACATTGTATGTTCAGAATTGGGGGACAAAGTGGCACAAAGAGATAACTTGACTTTGCGCTATTTAATTTGGAGCCCAGAAACACTTTGGAAGCCTACTCAGGGCAGCCTGTAAGGACTGACAAATTTCCAGACATATTTGTGTGTGCAATTTACATCACTGATGATTTTCCACAAGTTTGGATCACATGACTACATAATGCTGTAGCAAGTTTATACGGATGAGAATGAATAGGTTATTATGTCAGTTAAGCAATTTCAGGACAAAAGGGAACAGATGATAAAAGGTCTGGTTATTCAGTAAGTTGAAAAGTGACTGAAATATAATGACTTCTCAGTTGCTGTGATAATGGAGTGGAGAATTGAGCAGATAATGTAAACAATGGATAATTAAAAAATCTGGAGATCATCACAGGAAGCTGTAATCAGTAACTAAGGTGTTCTAGAAGTCCCGTCATTAATCAACAAAAGAGATGATGACATGCAGATAATTAAAAGAATCTACCATTGTAAGAAATGGCCAGCACTGTGGAAGGAGTGAAGTAAGAGGTAATATTTTAAAGCTGGCTTATCTATTTTTGTATTATGATTAAACTTTCAGTAGTCTATGGAAGACCCTCAGACTTTTCCCAGTTGGAGTCAGAAATTATATAGTTTATAAATAGAGTCTTGAATGCTAAATCAAGATAAGTCACAAAAAGAGGCATGATGTCTTAGCTCTGAAGCATACATAGTGCATTACATAGCTTGAACACTCATCTCTGGACATTAATATTCCATTTTGGTTCACAGCGCTGTTCCAAAGCCATGAGAAGTTCGTGATATGACTTAAGCTCTGATGGCTTTGGACTGGTGAGGTCAGTTGGAACTTTGCGAGTACCCTTTCCTATGACCCTGAACAACCAACATTTCTTTTATTTTGTTAATGACCTCAATTTCACCATTGATAACTGATATTTTAAATGGAGAATATAAAATTCAGTGCCCACTTCCTCCAGACTGAACTCACATTCTTTAAAGCCATTATATATCCACAACTTCCATGCAGGAGTGATGATGCTACATAGTGTGGCATCCTTCCAAGTTTGCAACAGGCAGTAAGCAGAGCTCAGCATGCTGCCTGCTTCATATAGTTTTCTTGCTTGACTTGCTCTTCAGCCCTGAGGATGAAGAAGATGTGTTACTCTAAATGTCAGGTTATTGTCACTGGACTGCATGGCATTGCACCTCAGAAGATAGAACTCTTCTTATATGATTCTCTACAAGAGATATGGCAGATTGGTATGGTTGTAACACTGTATATTTGTATTTAGGATGTGTTTAGTTGAATCTTGGCCCAGTTGGTAGTTGAGATTCTTCATGGGTTTTCTCACTTCATGTAGAAAAATTCCAAGATAGCATCGTGAGTAGGACACTAACTGTTCATTTCAAAACCTGTCAAATTCCATAAATCACCAATCATCCTACCATTCAATGCTTGGGATGTTGATAGGTTTGTAAAATAACAATATATCTGTAAGATTGTTTTTTGCATCTGCCATTAATCTATGGATTTTCTTTTGGATGTTAAATACTTATTTGCTGTCAACTGAATTTCCCCAAAATATTCTCCTATGTGGCATAATAGGTTGCAAATCAGCAAAGCAAATTAATTTTAAAATATCCATTTGCATGACTGATGTTACTGTTTCCATATCAAAGCACGTTGGTCTTAATTCAGTATATTCAATATATTTTATAATTTCATTTATAGATTACAGAATTTCATTGTGCCTATGCTTCCAATTGTTTTATCACTATTTAGATTAATACAAGATTTGTTGACAAAATTAAACTCTTTGAAAGTGTAGTGCAAGTTTAGTGGCTTTAAACCACTTCTTCAAGCTAGTGAGGACATCATTCAAGCAATTTTGATAGTAAAGATATTCCTTCTTACATGCAAATTTGAAATGTGACTTTTCTTTTTTTAATGTGCTCAACTAATTCAAACTAATTTAATGTGAACTGTTTGCTGATTGACAGAGAGGTGGAAGAAGCTAGAGTAGGGTACTGTGTGGGAGGCAATGGAGGAATGCAATGGAAAAGGGGAATGATGACCAAGCCATGTAACCTCTGTGCATCTGCTCTTGCACGAGAGATCGAAAAACAATTAAAGATGGATGATTTTTTAAAGAAGTCACATCCAGCATATCTGCCAAGTATCCCAAACAAAATTATACTAACAACTTCATTGGCCATAGATGCAAATCTAATGATGATTTTTAAACCAGTTGAAATCCCTTTCTACTGCTTCGGTTACCTGCCTTTTCCTGTCACCCCCAACAACTCAATGGCTCATCAGTCATGCATCCAGTGAAAATTAATTTCAGTTATTAATATAAACTATTTCCATTATCTGAAAACTATTCAACAATGTTTAAAATGCAACCTGTTAACATTTGAGAGACAGAGTGAAACAGGCAGAATGTATGTCTGAGGACAACTGGAAAAGTGATTTTACCTCAGTAGCACAGGTTTTCTGCAATTGTGGTCATCCCATTTGTTGGCAATACCGTGGAACCTCGCTTTAATGAGCACCACTCATAACGAGTAATTCACATAACGAGCAAAACATATTCGCTACCACAGCAGTCTAGTCACTTGAACGGTCGTGTGCCTCACCGCTGCCAAGCCTCTTATACTTTCTGTGTTGGGCTTCGCCTTGTCCTATGTTGCGAACATTCTCATTTTCATGATTTTGTATGACTTCTGCTTGTTTCCTGCATAATTTTGTTATAGTCATATATATACGGGATTTTAAATGCCACGTGCAAATCGCGGACCCGTGTGCGCCTCGGAAAATTGCCAGTGGTGCAGAGAACCTTGTTTTGCAGGCGCTGCA
>NW_019727444.1:104814-108627 GCF_002891405.2 Cryptotermes secundus
TGAATGTTCTGAAGGCCTTGGCTTCGATCATTTCTATGTGCAATCTCCATGTAACTCTCTTATCGAAGATTACACCTATTATAATAGGTGTAATAGGTGCTATAATCCATGCATTTATGTTGGAGGGAAAACTGGAGTATCGTATAGCAAGTAGTGACATACACATAAAACTAAGCAACTGTAATAATCGTAACATTGTGAAGCATTCTATCCATGTCAAATATGATAACTATAATTATAGTTATACTTATTATAGTTACTATANAGTAACTATAATAAGTATAACTATAATTATAGTTATCATATTTGACATGGATAGAATGCTTCACAATGTTACGATTATTACAGTTGCTTAGTTTTATGTGTATGTCACTACTTGCTATACGATACTCCAGTTTTCCCTCCAACATAAATGCATGGATTATAGCTGATTTTTTAGTACTCTTTTGAATATGTGAGGAAATAAAAAGAAGACTGAACTCAGGTAATGCTTGCTACCATTCAGTTCAGACCCTTTTTTCTTCTTGTCTGCTGTAACAAAACAAAACATACAAAACTATAATTTTTCCTGTAGTTTTCTACGGTGTAAAACTTGGTCTCTGACATTAAGGGAACAACACAGATTGAAGGTATTTGAAAACAGAGTGCTGAGAATATTTGGACCAAAGAGGGATGAAATGGCAGGAGGGTGGTGCAAAACTAGTTTTGTCACATGTATTAGTGAATAGAGACAAAGTTTGGATTGGTGAATAGATTTATTGACCACTTACAGGTCATAACTACAAATAATTATTACACTACTGCTGATTTCCACATTCAAAGTCACTTCACACTAAGTCTCCTAAGTCTACTTTCACTAGTCATTGCTTCATAACAGCTCTCAACACTGGCTATTCCTCTGTAAAGTTTTCATGAGGCGTTTCCTGGTAATGAATGTTAGCGATGTAGATTCTTCAGTTTCTGTTGTCCACTGGTTAACACTCAACTGAACTAAACTAGTGAACTGAACTCCCAATTACTTTATGCCTCTCGTTATACAGACTTGGGTCGGACCTCACGGAAAATGTGTTACATGCCATATTGCGTGTTCACTGGACTGTTACCCAGCACTGGGCATGGAGCAGATCACACAGAAAATACTTCTTCCAATACCTTTTCTATTGTTGCTTGCTCGTATTTTGGGTGTTTCCTAAGAATGGGTCTACATGTCACAGTATTAAGAAACAACAAAGTTTTGAAGGTACATATCACTGCACTACATAAACTCAACATGAAAATTATGAAAATATGAACATATATAAATGAACAATTTTAATATTTTTAACGTTCGACATTTGTCAATATATATGATAGATATATATTTTAGTTATTTTAATGTGAGGACAAGGCATGCAATGAACTAGTTTGACGTGGATGAGTAAGCACCTGAAGATGGCATTATTATGCCGAAACATGTAGTGCGAGTGAGAGAAGGAGATAGATGAGTGTGTGCACTGCAGGACGGTATAAATAAATCATGGATATAAATGAAGATAATTAAAAACTTTTAAATAACCTTTTTCAATGGAGAAGAAAATTCCTGTAAAATTCAAACAATACCACTATAATGGAATCCCAACTTCACGTTCTTCAATTTAAATATCTCCTCACTCAACACTTAACTTCAGTGGTGCAAATCAGTAAGAGGTTAAATTTCATTCACTTAAGATTTTCCTTGCTTCAGTGTTCAAGTCTACTGATCCACTGCATTAAGGTATAGATTTCTTTAATGTCATAGGAAGGGGAACTTTTTAAATTATGTGAAGATACACCTTCTACATAATAAAACTATAATCTACTGGATACATCACTTGCTTTCTCTTTGCTATTGGCAATTCGAGATCCAAACTGGAATGCTCGTTTTGGTAGCACTGCAGCATATTGAAGACCAAGTTTCCATGCAGCTAATCTTAGAAGCAGTTTATCTCCCACTCCTGGTGGAAAAGCTGGCTTTGGGTAGCACCTGAAAGAAACAAGTATAAAATTCTCTACACTAATACAAAGTTCAGCCATATGCTTGAGGCATTCAAATTTAATTTCTTTTCACCACACGCAGTGGTCATGCATAAAAGGCAGTCATAGTGTCTTACAATGCTACAGGAAAGACTGCAACCTGGAGGTAACAATGTGTAAGTAGAGTGTAATCCCAATAATCCAAACTCATTAAAGTACTGGTGTGTTCGGGCTATCGAATTGTTGAGATTACTGGATTTCAAATAAAAATTTTCAGTAAAATTATTTACTCAAAAAGATATATGTGCAGTTTATATAAACAAAGATTTGAATCTGCAGATACCAGACTATATACTTGACTTGAGGCAAGCAGTAACCAGGTTACATGGGCCATTGCCGCCGGTTTCTCATCGCAGCAGCCCGGGTTCGAGCCCAGGTCAGGCCATGTGGGATTTGTGATCGAGAAAGTGGCACTGGGTCAGGTTTTCTCCGAGTACTTTTGTTTCCCTTGCCAATCTTCCTTTCCCCAATTGCTCCACAATCATCATCGTCTATCATCTGGGGACCACCACCACCACTGCCTCTGCAGCCGCCGACCTCACAACAACAACATGTTACATCTTTCACCTCTTAGACAGGCAGGTCCATTCACACATAATATGTTTCACAAGAATTTATTTTTACTGCTAGGAAGTAAGATAATTAGATTAAATTTGTAATTTCTGGAGGTGCTGATTCTTCTTTGGTGGTACTGTAAGTTAGGTCAGATTTGTGAGCTTCCACTGTATCAATACATGTTAAGCTGTGTCAGTCATAATACCTAACTATGAGCAAACTGGCATAAAGATTCAAAGTAAAAAATATTGTGCACTACAGAAACAAACTTAAGTGTCAAATTCTTTCCATTTATCCTTTTTGCCCAAAGAGTTAATAAATGTTGATAATACTGAGATCTTAACTTATGAAATGTAAAAATGAAAAATGTGAAATACCTCTCCCAGGGCTGCAAGGAACTGATGTATGAAACAACAGATTCATCTAGGTAAGGCAGCCTGCCCTGGCAACCATGATCTGAGACAATTCGATTATCGCGTCCTAGATTCCTGGTAGATATCCTAGCAAGGTCCAGCTCAAGTTCCTTCCTCAAACCACTCCATCCTCCAAGGTTAAAAGCTGTCCTGTGCCTTTTATATCCTCCAAACAATTCATCAGCTCCCATTCCAAGGAGAAGTACCTTACCAGTAACATAACAAGCAAGGAAAGTAATACCAATGTGATATTTCCCTTTAAGAAGCATGGAAAGATATGCAATTCTTGCATGATGGTAAGTTCTATTAAGTCCATTGTCAAACGCAAATCATTAAATAACATTCATACTATACTCATAAAACTGTAATGCTTTCATGGGTGAAGTGTGTTTGATGAGGACTTGGCATACTCAATGGTATACTCATACTGAAAAATATTTGACTTGAGATGAAGAAATTATATGGAAAAGCAATCTGCCATTGGTTGTCACAAATGGCATCTATATCACTGGTTAGGAAACCAGTGTGGTTCTCTGCTATATTGTATTTTTAGAACAGAATGAAAACAATAACACTGAACACAAAAAAAAAAAAACTCCATGACCTGTATTCTGCAAGCTGACTATACCGACTGAGCGATGGCCGCTTGTTGGCGAAGTCAGTGCCAACTTTTGTGGATAGAGGGTCAATCTCGGTTTTCTAGACCAGAGCCGCCACTTCCTTGAAATTGCTCCTCAATTATCCCCACAAGGCTGAGTGGACCCCGTTCCAGACCCACTACATCTCAGAAAAT
>NW_019727444.1:108684-117135 GCF_002891405.2 Cryptotermes secundus
ATTTTCATTCCTGAATTTCTCTGATATCGTGGGAAAGTTCGATGTGTCTGCCCACCCTCACTTTCTCTACTTGCTGACGTGACTGTCCTGGAAGAACACGACCGCGGGCTGCAAGAGGAGCGTGGGTTTTATGCGAAAACAAGGGTGTGGGGTGGGACTGCGTGAATAGTGCAAGAGGACGCGGCAGGTTGTTAACTGCATTCCTTTCCTAGAATCTCGTGTAACAGGGCCTCACATTGTCTACTTACCCTATAGTGTTCCTGCCTAAACCCAGAGAAGTGCAGTAGTGAAAACATGGCAATGAAAAGGAAAGTTTTAAGCGTTGAAGAGAAAGGTAAAGTGATTCGTGAAATAGAAAATGGAAGGAAAAAAGCTGATGTATGCCGCGAATTTGGTTTGGTGAATTCTACAGTACAAACGATATGAAGAATCCATATTAATTCCACGTTAATGTTACGTTAGTCTGTACTTAACTATGTATTTCACTAAAAAATGCAACAGTTTAACTCGGTTTTTGGTAGATTTTTACATGACTAACATAAGGCTACTGTGGAAGTGCCCATTTCGGTTACAACGACATTCGTTTATAACGACACTATTTTTAGGTCCCTTTGATGACGTTATAACCAAGTTCTACTGTATATGTAGATCATCTTCTGAAGTTAACATTTCAGACCACACGCTGTAGGGAGGGATAAATTATGTGGGGGGAGTGAGATTTGGTTAAGGCACAGTTATCTGAGTTAGAAAACTAAAATGCAGCCTAACTATTCTGAGGTACTATACATATCGGAGTCTCTATAATAATAAAATTCTTTCAAACCTTGCTTGTGACATTATCTTTTACATAGTGCATGGTAGAAATAATCTTTAGGGCATCCCACTTTCATTTCAGTGTCACAACGATTCCTGTTACAAACACAGGAAAAAAGAACTTCTTTGCACGACACATCCTCTTCTTCACAAACGAGGCTATAATATCTGATTCACGCTGGTAACAATTTACATCTGTTGTGGACAAAATGCCGCTACCTGATTCCTGAAGAGCTGAGTACTGATGGGGAAAGAGTATAACCATTATTTCTGATGTTGATAAAATACATATATCAAAGCATTAGATTAGTCTAGTTTTATGATGAGTGTGTGAGTAATACCATATTACTATACAAGCCATTTAAACAGCCTTTTTTATCTTTTCCTAGTTATAATATGGGGGCAAGCAGTAGCGTAGTTGGTTGAGGCACTATGCTACAAGCTGGAAGGTCATGGGTTCGAGTCCCCATGTGGTGGATTTTTTCAATTTATCCAATCCTTCCAGCTGCACTATGGCCCTGGGGTTGACTCAGTCTCTAAGAGAAATGAGTACCAGGAATCTTCCTGGGGGGTAAAGTGTGGCCAGCACGTAAGGCTTACAACCTTACCACCATCTGTGAGCCAACTGTCTAGAAAATGTGGGAAACTCAACATCTCACAACCCTATGGGCCTCTAGAGCCTGTTACAGGGACACCATTACTTTTTTTAATTTTTCCTAGTTGTGATACAGATGCTACAGGAAAAATTGCCTTAAGAATAGTAAAAGATTGGAACTATTGACAGTAGATACAATATGAAGCATAAACAATGCTTACAAGTGAAGGATCTGAAGCTCGAACGTTGACTTCAGTGCACTGATCATATTTCAGATACAAAGACTCAAACTGTTACATTCATTTAATATTTACCCTTGCTGGAGAGCTGTAACGTGTATCTGGACCGCTCTGTTGCACAAGGTGACCTTCACAACGACTTGCAAACCAGAGTGCACAACCCAAACTTTCATCAAGTACTGTGTTTAGTGGATATATTAGATCTGAGATGACTCTGTCACGTTCTATGCTCAATTCTTCTTGAGTAACATCTATCTGACAAAAAGAGGAATATATAGATAACTACTACTACATATTTACTACATAATCATAACTTAGTACTTCTGTTAGCATAATTGGGAAAGATCATGAAGGTTTTCTTAATAAAAAGAAAGTATTGCTAAAATCTCTGACAGAGAAAGTAACATTACATTGTGNAGATTAGTCTAGTTTTATGATGAGTGTGTGAGTAATACCATATTACTATACAAGCCATTTAAACAGCCTTTTTTATCTTTTCCTAGTTATAATATGGGGGCAAGCAGTAGCGTAGTTGGTTGAGGCACTATGCTACAAGCTGGAAGGTCATGGGTTCGAGTCCCCATGTGGTGGATTTTTTCAATTTATCCAATCCTTCCAGCTGCACTATGGCCCTGGGGTTGACTCAGTCTCTAAGAGAAATGAGTACCAGGAATCTTCCTGGGGGGTAAAGTGTGGCCAGCACGTAAGGCTTACAACCTTACCACCATCTGTGAGCCAACTGTCTAGAAAATGTGGGAAACTCAACATCTCACAACCCTATGGGCCTCTAGAGCCTGTTACAGGGACACCATTACTTTTTTTAATTTTTCCTAGTTGTGATACAGATGCTACAGGAAAAATTGCCTTAAGAATAGTAAAAGATTGGAACTATTGACAGTAGATACAATATGAAGCATAAACAATGCTTACAAGTGAAGGATCTGAAGCTCGAACGTTGACTTCAGTGCACTGATCATATTTCAGATACAAAGACTCAAACTGTTACATTCATTTAATATTTACCCTTGCTGGAGAGCTGTAACGTGTATCTGGACCACTCTGTTGCACAAGGTGACCTTCACAACGACTTGCAAACCAGAGTGCACAACCCAAACTTTCATCAAGTACTGTGTTTAGTGGATATATTAGATCTGAGATGACTCTGTCACGTTCTATGCTCAATTCTTCTTGAGTAACATCTATCTGACAAAAAGAGGAATATATAGATAACTACTACTACATATTTACTACATAATCATAACTTAGTACTTCTGTTAGCATAATTGGGAAAGATCATGAAGGTTTTCTTAATAAAAAGAAAGTATTGCTAAAATCTCTGACAGAGAAAGTAACATTACATTGTGTCTCTTTCTTTGATGATGTATAACCATGGTTTCTGATATTTCAGAGGAACATAATGCTTTTAGCTTCACAACATCTAAAACATCAGAAACCTTTTCCATTAGAAAATGGCACCACAACCCACAAAAGTGTGCACNCATGTGGTGGATTTTTTCAATTTATCCAATCCTTCCAGCTGCACTATGGCCCTGGGGTTGACTCAGTCTCTAAGAGAAATGAGTACCAGGAATCTTCCTGGGGGGTAAAGTGTGGCCAGCACGTAAGGCTTACAACCTTACCACCATCTGTGAGCCAACTGTCTAGAAAATGTGGGAAACTCAACATCTCACAACCCTATGGGCCTCTAGAGCCTGTTACAGGGACACCATTACTTTTTTTAATTTTTCCTAGTTGTGATACAGATGCTACAGGAAAAATTGCCTTAAGAATAGTAAAAGATTGGAACTATTGACAGTAGATACAATATGAAGCATAAACAATGCTTACAAGTGAAGGATCTGAAGCTCGAACGTTGACTTCAGTGCACTGATCATATTTCAGATACAAAGACTCAAACTGTTACATTCATTTAATATTTACCCTTGCTGGAGAGCTGTAACGTGTATCTGGACCACTCTGTTGCACAAGGTGACCTTCACAACGACTTGCAAACCAGAGTGCACAACCCAAACTTTCATCAAGTACTGTGTTTAGTGGATATATTAGATCTGAGATGACTCTGTCACGTTCTATGCTTAATTCTTCTTGAGTAACATCTATCTGACAAAAAGAGGAATATATAGATAACTACTACTACATATTTACTATATAATCATAACTTAGTACTTCTGTTAGCATAATTGGGAAAGATCATGAAGGTTTTCTTAATAAAAAGAAAGTATTGCTAAAATCTCTGACAGAGAAAGTAACATTACATTGTGTCTCTTTCTTTGATGATGTATAATCATGGTTTCTGATATTTCAGAGGAACATAATGCTTTTAGCTTCACAACATGTAAAACATCAGAAACCTTTTCCATTAGAAAATGGCACCACAACCCACAAAAGTGTGCACAGTTTGCAGTGAAAATCTGTAATCTTACATATGTATATATAATTTTGTTATTACTCTGAAATATGATTAGCCCAGATATGATACATGTAAGTATTCCTTACTTGAAATCCTCCATCATAATGGTAATAGTGTTATTTCCTGCTCACTGTTACTCTTTAAGTGGCCACACAAATTTAGGCAGAATACCGACTGGCTATCCAACACCCATGCATTCAACAAGATTTAACAAGTTTGCTCACCTGCACAAAATTCCACTGCCTGTTTGGATACAGTCTTTTTAAGTCATCTAATGCATTCTTCCCTGTAATTCGATCTGGAACTAAATATGTAACCTCTTTTTCTTCTGAAGAACGAACGTGTTTCTTTTCCCTCGCTGCTTTCCTGTTCTGATTTCCTTCCTTCCGTTCTCTTTCAAATGCAACATTTAACAAGTCTATTGGCTCACCAAGTGGAATAAATTCGTGAGCAAGTGCTGCTAGTATTGTTGAATCCAAACCACCAGAAAATAAGATGCCAACTTTTGAATGATGACACAATTTTGGATTTTTGGTGGTCCACATTTCTTTGCTGTATGTTGTTGGTTCTGACTGTAAGCACTCTTCTACATCTGTGTGTTTTAAACATGTACTGTGGCCATGGGACATTATTAATTCTTTCTCTGAACACATGCAAGCTTTGGCATGACTGCTTCTGGGTTCAATGTCTGTCAAAGAGGTTTCTGATGGTTGTGCTTCATAAGGGTCGTCCTTGAAACAATGGAGAAATTCCTGCTGGTATTTTGTGTCCGAGCATTCAGAAGTTAGCTTATGTGCACGAGTCTTAACATTCATGTGTTTAGTGCACTCTAAACATTCCTTACAAATTCCTGGATGTGTCTGAACTCTCACCCGTACAGCATTTCTTAAAAGATAAATCAGTTTTTTAACAGATTTTTTAATATCTGAATCTGACTGTAATTTTTCCATAAAGTCTCTAATCTGGTGAACGCCTATAACACCTTCAGTATCATGCTGATTCAGTGGGTGTTTAGAATCAAATGGCTTTTCTCTGTTGTTTCTGTCTAATATTATTGGAGACTGTACAGATTGTGATGAAACTTCAACTTTTAACACACATTCTTGATCAATGTTTAAAAGTGTTTCCGCAGAAATGTCTGACCATGGGTAAAGAATGATGTGTCCTAGATCTGAAAAATAAATTATGTAATTTTGATTAGTTATACATACGTACTTTTCCCTCAGCAATATTAGCAAGTGTCACAATTAACTACACACAATGAATGTGGCAAATTTATTATCTCATATATTTATACAGACGAATTAGTTAATGGGTTTAAAATCAACTCAACTGTACCATTTATTCATGCAACAGAGAGAAGTGATAAAAGTGTGCCACTTATCACTAGAATGAAGACTAGCATAACTACAGGCCACTGAAAAGACCTAACTCTAGAGGTTAAATTGATTTTTCAGTGGAAGAATTTTGTGTCAAGAACTTGTAAAAGAAGACACACCACAAACGCTGAACCGGTAACAACTGGTTTCATGAATATGCCACAATGAAAATTAATAACTACATACTGTCTGTTTCACCATGTTAGGTGGGTCCCTTGTTATAACGGCATGGCATATCCTAAGGTTGCGGATGAAGGAGATGACCTCCAGATATGGAGGGTAGCTGAGAATATATAGAACAATCAGTCATAGACAGCTGACAAGGGGTGGTCCTCCAGCTTGGGTGGGGGGGCTACGAAGTTCTCACCATAAAAGAAGCTTGTTATAAAATGTCATGAAGGGGCTCAGACTTGGACAGATTCTTTGGATAAGTGACTTAAGCTGAAGAAAATGAGCATGAAGTTTGGTACATGGAATGCATGGAGTCTGTATAGGGCAGGTTCTCTCACGGCAGTTGCGAAATAAATATCAAAATATAAGTTATATTTAGTGGGAGTACAGGTCAGATGGGACAGAGGTGGGAGCAAACCAGCTAGCGATATACATTTTTTCTATGAAAAGGGCACTGAGAATCATGAATTAGGTACAGGTTTTTTTTTTTTTACATAAGACAATCATAACAGCAGTTAAGAGAGTAGAGTTCGTTAGTGATAGGATGTTGTACATAATACTAAGAGGTCACTCGTGTGATATCACTGTTCTGAATGTTCGTGCCCTGACAGAATAAATTGACGATACAAATGACAGCTTCCACAAGGAGCTAGAATGTATACTTGTTTAAATTTCTGACACAGTTCTTTGACAAAGTCAGTGTTCACATCAAATATAGCTGCTGGTTGAACATGAGTAGGTGGCAGGTTCGAGAGTTCTTTACAGCCTTTAGAAAACTTACTGTATCAATCACAGACACTTGCATAATACATGGTCTCTTCCCATAATGTGCATTACAAAGAATTTCTGCTCGTTTCACTTTCTCTTTCACTAGGAACGTGATGATACAGCGCTGTTCTACACTAGGAGTGACAAGGGCTGATGCCCTCTTGTGCTATCTTTAACACGCGGAAGCAGGGCCCATGACCATCTGCCAGGCAGTGAGTGCAGTGCTGTCAGCAAGAGTCCATAAAACAGTTGTGCCCATGTCTTCAGGCAAAAAAACATTGAAGTACAAGTTAACTTTGAACACCCTCATAGCAATACACCTAGAAACTAGAACATTTATAACAATAAACTTCAACCTATTGCTCCTGCGTGTGTGTGTGTCTATATATATATACTATAGTATTTCAGGCGATACTGAGGTTCACCGAGTGGTGAGTGATTCGATATACGGTGGTGGGATTAAGTGAACCGACAACAACAAGCAATTGGATTTATGAGTATAAGAACAAGGAATGCTTGATGAAGTAGAATTAGGCGGGCACTTTAAATATTCCCTACAAGGGGTGAGGCCGCAGTCCTGCTCGTCTAGCCCTTGTGACAACTCTAATCCAATTCTCTGTGTCTCGCTTTCACCTCCAAGCTCTGTTCTGCCCTTGTACCCCAGTCAGTCTGGGTTCTGTCCTTCACACAAATGTGTGGAAGGAGAGGAGACCACACACACATTTGTTTAGTCTATGCATTGGTTGTGAGCCGGTCCACAGTTTGGAAAGAATATTTAAGATGCCTAAGAAGTACAAAATACAGTAAACAATTATATAAGTATGCTCATTTCCATATATGAAACAATATATATATATATATACAGCACAGGTTATTNTTGCGGATGAAGGAGACGGCCTCCAGATATGGAGGGTAGCTGAGAATATATAGAACAATTAGTTGCAGACAGCTGACAAGCGGTGGTTCTCCAGCTTGGGTGTAGGGCTAACAAGTTCTCACCATAAAATTAGCCTGTTACGAAATGTCACAAAGCGTCTGGGACTTGGACAGATTCTTTGGATAAACTGCGCTGAAGAAAATGGGCATGAGATTTGGTACGTGGAATGTATGGAGTCTGTATAGGGCAGGTTCTCTCATGGCAGTTGCGAAATAAATATCAAAAGATAAGTTGCATTTAGTGGGAGTACAGGTCAGATGGGGCAGAGGTGGGCGCAAACCAGCTAGCGATATACATTTTTTCTATGGAAAGGGCACTGAGAATCATAAATTAGGTAGAGGTTTTTTTTACATAAGACAATCATATCAGCAGTTAAAAGGGTAGTGTTCGTTAGTGATAGGATGTTGTACATAATAGTGTGATATGGATGGCGTAGCGGGAGGTGGGGATCGCATGAACTATGTGATCTCGCGAGTGAGGTCACTGAGGTCACTCGTGTGATATCATTGTTCTGAATGTTCATGCCCCGACAGAATAAACTGACGATACAAATGACAGCTTCTACAAGGAGGTAGAATGTATACTTGTTTAAATTTCTGACACAGTTCTTTGACAAAGTCAGTGTTCACATCAAATATAGCTGCTGGTTGAACATGAGTAGGTGGCAGGTTCGAGAGTTCTTTACAGCCTTTAGAAAACTTACTGTATCAATCACAGACACTTGCATAATACATGGTCTCTTCCCATAATGTGCATTACAAAGAATTTCTGCTCGTTTCACTTTCTCTTTCACTAGGAACGTGATGATACAGCGCTGTTCTACACTAGGAGTGACAAGGGCTGATGACCTCTTGCGCAGGCTCTAATGCACAGAAGAGGGGCACATGGCCACCTGCCAGGCAGTGAGTGAAGTGCTGTCAGCAAGAGTCCACAAAACAGTTTCATTTTTCTGGTGCCCATGTCTTCAGGAAAGAAAAAAAAATTAGTACAGGTTAACTTTGAACAAACTCATAGCAATACATCTAGAAACTAGAAAATTTATAACAATAAACTTCAACCTACTGCTCCTGTGTGTGTGTGTGTGTGTCTATATATATATACTATATATATTGTTGAAT